>NC_133769.1:214566586-214613496 GCF_003597395.2 Chelonoidis abingdonii | reverse complement strand
TGCAGGGCGAGGTTAGCAGCGCCTTCTTGTGCACAATAGACTCTCTTCGTACGCAGTGATCTAACTTAAACAGCCAGCCGCAGCGCTGCAACCCTGTTGCCAGCGGCTGGCTGTACACTGGGTCTTGCCTTCCATTTATATTTGACTGTGTTATCTGATAGCGAGCCAGGCGCTGGTTGATGCCCGCGCTGCGTCCATCAGTGTGGACAACTCACAGTGTTTTTATTGGCCTCCAGCGGGTATTAGGATTATCCCAGATTCCTTTTTTAGCCCTCTCTGGTCAGGCTTAGCACTCACTGCCCTGGGCTCAAGCGCCTGGAGAGGCAGGGAGAGCGGGCTTGCGGAGCTCCGGCCGGTCACGATAGAGAGCGGGCGGTTTGCGCGCTCCGGCCGGATAGGTGAGAGCGGTCGGCGAGAGCGGGGCTTGCCGAGACGCTCCGGCCAGGAGAGCCGGGAGAGCGGGCTTGCCGGGTCCTAAGTCCGGGAGCGGGGTTGCGCAGCTCCGGACTGGGGCTCAAGGTGGGGGTCGAGGCGAGCTCTTGGGCTTGAAGTGACCCCGAGGGACCAGGCCTGCTAACTAGCGTGCAATGCCATGACACTCCCAGGGTGTCCTCAAGCATGCTGGCTGGTTCAACTTCAAGTCTCCTCCCAGGTGCCCATGATTTGCCACCGTACCAGCTGGATCCTTGCAGGGGCGGTCGCGCTTCTGAGGTTCGCTCCCCGCGCCGAGGGGAAGGACTGGGGGGCTCCCACCCAACAAGCCAGTGTGACCCTAACTAGCGGGGGCTGAGCGCTGCAGCCCCCCACTCCCCCCACGAGCTGGGGAGCACAATCAGGCCTTGTGTCTCCTCCCAGTTGGGTTCTAGGGGTAGTCCTCACCCACGCCTAGGGCTTTCGCACGGTGCTGGCTGAAACAGTCCCCTCTTATTCTCAGTGAGGCGAACCACAAGCCGGAGCTTGCCCGGCGGGCCTGCTGCAGGGCGGGGGTTGAGCTCCGGTGGGCAGAGAGTCCTAGGCTCCCAGTGCCCCCAGCAAACACCCCAGTGTCTTGATTCCTGCCCTGGGGAGGCATTCACTCCCAGGATGAGAGTGGGATTCTCAACCTTTGTCTCATGATATGATGTGTGCCTCAGTTTCCCCTCTGTGCGATCGCGCAATAGCTAGGGTTATGCCAGGATAGGTGCAGCGACCCTAGAGGGCAGGTACTGGCGACGTCTGCACGAAACGGCCAACACCCTGTGCCGCAGAAGTTTGGTTGGTAACTGACGGCGCCCCCTGCACTGCAAGAACAGCACAGGACGTGCTGGAGAACAGACAGGTGCCCTGCTGGCCCGAGGAAATAGACAAAGCCGGGGCACTGAGAGTCGGTCAGCTTCCTGGGACTCGGTGGGTATAGGCCCCTGGGCTCTGCCTCCCCCTACCCCATGCCCAACCGTGTTGCTAGTGTCCCTGGTGGGTGCTAACCAAGCCCTGTCCTACGCTTTTCTGTGATCAGTGGCCACTGGGCCTGCTCTTGCTCCTGTGGGACTGCGGTGAATTTCTCTGTGATTTTTTTCCCCCAGCACCTGTCTGCCTAACCCCCCCCTGGCAGCAGGTCTGAAAAAGCCCAGACAGGGACCCCAGCCCGGGACACCCCCCCCCCACGAGCCCCGCTGTTCAAGATGTTTCGACAATGGTAGACATGCAGGCAGCAACCAACTACCGTGGATGCTCAGTCCATCCCAAAACTTCAGCACATTGTGCCCAATTGATTCCTCAAACACCCTTCTCCAGCATCCTGGTGCTTACCCCCACCAACTGCCCCACCACCAGGTAGATTCACCCTCACAGCCCTGATAACTACGACCGTTTACCCAATGCACTCACAACCCATCACCATGCAGCATTTTATCCCAAGTGCAGAGCAGGCAGTGCCCCAAGTGCAGCAGCAGGCAGTGCAGAGCCTCAAGAAGAACATATTCAAACCTGGGAGTGTAATGCTAATCACCGTACCCCCCTTCCTGGTTTTATGTATTGTATTTAATAGGATTTCTTGTCTTTCTTATTTTCACTGCTTTATAATTATTTACCGAAACTGTACATCTACGACAAGTTAAAAATAGGAACTGCAAATCAATGAATCACTGCAAGTAAAACATGTCTTGAAGCAATTCTTAACTGCAATGGAAGGCACCCCAACATTACTGTTGCTTTCAGCCTTCAAGTGCTCCTTTAAGGCATCCCTTTATCTTGGAAGCACCTGTGCTGGGCCTCTCTACTAGCCCTGCCCGTCTCTGGCTGGGCAAAATTCAGGCCATCCAGGCATTAAACCTCGAGGCCCATTTTGCACTGAAGGTTTCACCCTTCCACTTCACAAAATATTAGGAGGATACAGCACAGCGCGTTATAATCGTGATGCTGCTTCCAACACAGTTGTAGCTTCCCATAGAAGAACTTCCTGCCATCTCCACCTTCAAACGGCAAAAAGCACACTCCACAGTCATTCTCACTGGCTCAGCCAATTGTAGTTGACACCAAGGTACTTGCTCCTCGTCAAGCTTCCGTATTACGGTTTCATGAAGCAAAGAGCAATTAAACGGGTAAGTGGGAGTCTCCAAGGATCACAAATGGGCATTTTTCAACTCCCCAACTAGTGATTCTTACAGTCTGGGAAAAAAGTCCCCTGCCTGCAGCTTCTTACTGACAGGCCACTGTCTCCGAAAGAATGACGTGCATCATGCACCTTTCCAGGCCATCCTGTGTAATGTCAGTGAAACATTCCACAGTGATCCACAAGCGCCTGCGAGAACCATGAGAAAATACCCCTTGGCGATTAATGTACTCGTGGATGCAGAGTGGGTGGTGCCAGGATAGAATGGTGCGTCCCATCTCATGCCTCCCACTCCACAGTTTAGAGGAAACCCATTTGGGCTAAAGCCTTATCCACAAGTGTCTTCTGCACATTCCCCCAAGAGTCTACGGTTCGTCTGAACATGCATGCCGATTAAATGGCCCTGCATAATTGCATCACCACTATTCCAACGTCGACTTTCCCACTCCAAAGCTGGTTGCGGAAAACCTTCCGGATCGGTAAGCTTGTCTGGACGCTTGCCAGCTTTCCAGACTGAATAGCCACCGCTTCTCCCTGACAGGGCAGCCTCTCAGTCTCGTGTCCAGGTGCTGCCGCAGTTGCGGGCAGAGCTCAGCACACAGTCCCAGGACAAGTGGCTTTTCGCATCCTAAAGTTTCTGCAGCCACCTGCTCGTCATTCCCAGACTTGCAGGGACGATGTGATCCCACCACTCATTACCTTGTTTCCCGAGCCCAAAGGCGGCGTTCCACGCTGCAGAGCACGTCCGTTACTGCCACAAGCAATTTAGTGTCAGCCGTGTCAGCACATCTATTTTCAATCATCTGAGCTCTCACTGTACCTTTGGACGCTAAGGAATAGATCAACTGCCAGACGGGATGTGCTGGCAACCATTCATCCGCAATCATCCTAAGCAGCTCGGGCTCCATTCTCCTGAATTCACCAGCGCAGCAGAACCAATCACAATAGGCATCCAGAACGTGCCTGAAAAGAGGAAAGCGATGCACCACCCTTGAACAGGTAAGCGGAGATGACCCGCACCCTTTCCGCTCACCCCGTCCCACAACCTCCCTCAAGCTAGGCAAAATGGGACGGAGGTCTCTGTGGATAGCTCGCGCCACAATGCACCACTCACAACAGAGTTGCAAACTGGTTGCCAAGTGTGTTCCTGGACACACTGCAGCGCTGTTGCCGTACACAGCGCTTGTACAACCACAGCTGTAACTGGGCCAGGCGCTGTAAAACTGTAGTGTGTAGACAAGCCCTTAGTTTAAATCATCTAACTTTTTGCTGTTGAGGTAGCTTCCCTCTCAGTTTGTTCTGGTTCTTGCCTCCTTCCTGTGAATGCTTTAGGGCTCCAGAGCATCTAAGGCTCGTGTTTTATTGCATGGCAGTTGGGAGCAGAGTCAAAATTACTAACATTTTTCCCACCCTCATTTTAAAGATTAATTTCTACTCCAAACCTCTTTTCAAGCTGCCTATACTCCAACCACCACCTTATCTTAACACCTGAGTTCGACTCTTAGAGCTCTGAGCTTTAAATAGCCCCCTGAGCCCTGCTGGCAGTGAGTGGGGTATTTAAATCCTGGGGCTCCAGCTGCCTCTGCCACCCCGCGTCCTTCAAATAGCGCGGAGCCCCGCCTCCCTCTTGCTTCCCCGTGCTCCTGTGGCCTATAAAAGGTCCCCGGGAGTAGGAAGCGGGGTTTGGGGGCTACTTAAAGGGCTGGGGTTCCAAGCTGCCTCTGCTGCACCCCGTGATGCCCATACCAGTCCAGCCCCCCCTGCCTGCAGCCCAGCTCTGCACCCCGTGCCACAGCCACCTCTGCCAACACCCTGAATTCCTGTTCTCCAGCCAACCCCTGCCAACACCCCTCGCACAGCCCTGCGTCCAAAGCCAGCAGCCCCCCACACTTATGCTGCCCGCACCAGCTCTGCACCACCTCATGCCCAGCTCCGCACCCCCGCCCTGTTTCCTAGTCAACCCTGCTGCACCCCACTGTCTGAAGGCCAGGCCCACCCCACACCCCTTTCGTTTACCAATCAGCCCCACATCCCTTAGCCCTGCCTGCTGCCAGGACCCTACCTCCAGTCAGCCCCTGCCCTGCTTCAGCCAGCCCCATGTCCACCGCTGCCCCTGCAGTTTCCAGGGCATATAACCCTGCAGGGAGCAGCTATGGAACCAACACATGTGCCACACCCCCAGGAGTGGCGGACCCACACATGTGAAACAGCAGTCATAATAACCATCAAACAGCAAATATATGATGCAATGATATATAATTTATTATTCATTATAGTTATGGAAAGTTAAATAATACATGAAAGAAAATGAGAGGCCTTTTTTTTTTCACTTTTTTTTAAGTCATCCCTGCCGATCTTTGCTTCTCTTGGTAGTCAATTCTTCTCTTTGGCAGACCTTCTCCTTTTTAGCTTGGCAGGCCTGTTCCTTTTCATGGTTCCTTATCCCACCAGTCTTGCAACTTTTTATTATTCCTGTTTTGGTGGGGGATTGAAATAACAGATTCATAAACTCTTTCACCATCTCTTCCTTATCTTCCTTGCGTTTTTTTTTAAAGCTTTGCAGTCTTTCGAAGTCTGCCACTGGTGAAAGTGCAGTATTCAAGGTACTTTAAAAAAAAAAAAAACCAGGAGCTAATAAACTGTTAATACCGGCCTCCATTGTTTTAGAGTCTATTTGTGTAGCATCATTTACACAATTCTGGCATAGCACAGAGACGCCGCTAGCTGCAGATAGATGATGCAAAGTTTCCCCAACACGTGGCTCACAGTGGAATGGGGCTGCCATTGGCTCACCTGGGGAAGGGGTGGGTGTACAATTATAAATGGCGTGGAGGTTTGCTCTCACTGTGCAGCCATGGGGATGTTCTCTGTGACTTGGAAAGCAAAGAGCAGCTACAGGGAATATAACACTGAACCCTACACCCACATGCTGCCACACGCGCTACTCTCCAGAGCCATCTTGCACCGGCAGCTCAACCTGCCGAGGGTGGCGGTTGTTTCACTCTGGGAAAGCCATGGGTTTACTGTGGCTTTGTGGAAAGCATTAAGAGCAGCTACAGGAAATCATGGGCTATTCCACACTAGGCATTGCTTGCAGGCAGCCATAGCCCCCCTGCTCCCATATCATTGCTACATCAACATGCTCCTTTACTGATTCTAAGCTTATTGTCCAGAGATCTACGCTTGTTCTACACTGGCAAGTTGCAGCGGCTGGTGAGGGGCGTTTACGCGCTGCAACTTAAGCAGGTGTCTACACTTAAAACTCGCCAGCGCTGCCAACTCCTGTTCTGCAGCGTGCTGAACTGGGTCTGGCTTTCAGTTGTGCGAGACCAGCGCTGGTTGCGTGATGCAGCGCTGGTTCAGGTGTGGACATCCCAGTGTTATTGGCCTCCGGAGTTTCGGACTTCCGCTTCCTTTTTAGCCTCTTGGTCAGGCTTTGCACTCCATTGCCCTGGCTCAGAGCCTGGAGAGGAGCGAGGCGGGGCTTGCCGGGAGCTCCTGGCCAGGGTGAGAGCCGGGGTTTTTGCCGCGCTCGGCCGGGGGAGAGCGGGCGAGAGCGGGGGTTGCCGGAGCTCACCGGAGCGAGAGCCGGCGGAGAGGTGGCTTGCCTGTGATAAGCTCCGGCGTGAGGAGCGGGGGACTTGCCGCGCTCGGACTGGGGCTCAAGTGGTGGGTGCGGAGCGAGCTTGGTGGCTCTGAAGTGAGCCCCGACGGACCGGCTGTCTAACTTTCTGCTCCGTGACACCCAGCGGTGTCCTAGAGCACTGGCATTGGGTCACTCAAGTTCCCCCAGGTGCCCCGTCCAGCTGGACTTCTTGGCAGGGTGCGGCGGCTCTGAGGGTTCGCTCCAGCGCCGGAGGAGGCTGGGGGGCGCTCCCGCCCAACAAGCCAGTGTGACTCCTAAGGGGGCTGACGCTGTGCCAGCCCCCACACCCGAGCTGGGAGCCGACAGGCCTGTGTGCTCCATCCCAGTTGGGTTCGGGGGTGTCTCCCACGCTTAGGGCTTGCCGGTGCTTGGGCAACTGACAGTCCCCTTTTTCTAGCTGGGCAACCCAGCCGGAAGCTGCCCAGGGGCTGCCTGCAGGGGCTGCGGGTTGAGGCTCGGTGGGCAGGTCTCAGTGCTTCCAGTGCCCAGTCAAACACCCAGGTCTTTGCATTCCTGCCTGGGGGAGGCATCACTCCCAGGATTGAGTGGGATGTCTCAACGTTGTCTTGAACTGATGTGTGCCTCAGTTTCCCTCTGTGCGATCGATAGCTAGGGTGATGCGGGATAGGTGCAGCGACCCTAGAGGGCAGGGGTGATGGCCGCGGTCTGCAGAGACACGGCCAAACACCTGTAGCCGGTCTTAGAGTTGGTAACTGCGGGCCCCCTGCATACTGACAAGGATCGCGAGTTGCTGAGAGAACGACAGGTGCCCTTGCTGCGCCGGGAACGAGACAAAGCCGGGGCATTGCTGGAGGGGTTCAGTTCCTGTGATCGGCGGGAGGCCCTGGGTCTGCGCCCCCACCCCAATGCATCTTTGCTGGAGTTTGTCCCTGGGTGGGTGCTAACAGCGCCTTGTCCTACGGCTTTTTCTGTGATCAGTGGCCAACTGTGCTCTGCTCTGGGGGACTGGTGCGGATTTTTCTCTGTGATTTTTTTCCCCAGCACCTGGTCTGCCTTTACCCCTGGCCAGAGGTATGAAAAGGCCAGACAGGGACCCAGCCGCACCCCCCGCCCCACGAGCCCTAGTTCAAGATGTGTTCAACAATGTAGACATGCAGCTAGGCCGACTACCCGTGCGATGGGCCTCAGTCCATCCCAAATCAGCACATTGTGCCCCAATGTTACCTCAAACACCCTTTCTCAGCATCTGGGTGCTTACCACCACAACTGCCCCCCACCACAGTACGTTCACCTACAAGCCTTGATTAACTACGCCTTACCCATGCACTCAACACCATCACCTGCAGGTCATTTTAATTCCCCAAGTGCAGAGCAGGCAGTGCCCCAAGTGAGCTAGCAGCAGTGCAGAGCCCTCAAGGGCAAGAACATATTCAAACTGGGTGTTAATGGCTAATCACCGTACCCCTTCCTGCTTTGTTGTTTTGTATTTTTTAATAAAGGATTTTCTTGTCGTTTTATTCCTGTTTTTTATTACAGAAACTTGTACATCTACGACAAGTAAAAAATAGGAACTTGCAATCAATGAAATCACTGGCAAGTAATGCTGTGAAGCAATCGCTTAACTGGCAATGGAAGGCACCCAACATTACTGTTGGGCTTTCAGCCTCAAAGTGTCCCCTTTAAAGGCATCCCTTTATCCTTGAAGCACTGTGCTGGGCTCTTCTATTAGCCTGCTTTTGGCGTGGGAAATTCGCCTCCAGGCATTGACTCGGAGGCCCATATTGTACTGAAGGTTTCACCTTCCTTTCACAAATATTAGGGAGTATACGCACTGGCGGGTTATAATGTGGGGATTCGCCTGCTTTCCTCAAACGTGGCTTCCCATAGAGACTTCTCCATCTCCCTTCAAACGGCAAAGCACATCCACAGTCATTCTGTCTTCAGCTTAGTTGAACGGTTCCTTGTCCTGTCAAGCTTCCCTGTGATACGGTTTGCATGAGCCAAGGTCGATAACGGGGTAATAGGGTGGGGTCTCCAGGATCACAGATGGCAGTTCGACGTCCCCAACTGTGAATCTTACGGGGTCTGGGAAAAAGTCCCTGCCTGCAGCTTCGCTTGAACAGGCATGTTCCGAAGATGCGATGCTCATGCACCTTTCCAGGACCATCCTGTGTTAAATGTTCAGTGAACACCCACAGGTGGTCACAAGCGCCTGGAGAACCATGAGATCTACCCCTTCACGTTTAATGTACTCGGGATGCCAGGCTGGGGTGGTGCCGCAGGATTGGTATGCGTCCCATCTATTGCCCCTCCACAGTTTAGGGAAACCCATTTTGGCAAAGCCATCCCACAATGTCCTGGCACATTCCAGAGTCACGTTCGTGACAGATGCGATAATGGCCCTGCCATACTTGCATCACCACTATTTTCAGGATCGACTTTCCCCCTCCAAAACTGGTTTGCCGACCGATCTGGATGCTGTCTGGAGTTGCCAGCTTTCCAGACTGCAATAGCCACTCGCTTCGTCCCTGACAGGGCAAGCTCTCAGTCTCGTGTCCGTGCCCGCAGGGTTGGGGAGCGTTAGGGCGATGGGAATGCTTCGCATGCTGCGCCAATTGCGTCCCGACTTGCGGACGATGTCGATCCCACCACTCAGTACTTGTTAGCAAAGGCGGCGTGTGGGCAGTCCGTACCGCACAAAGCAATTTAGTGTCAGCTCGTGTCAGTGCAGCATCTATTTTCATCATCTGAGGTCTCACTGTCAGGTGGTAGGATAGATAACTTGCAGAGGTTTGGATGTGTGGCAGCAACTGTTTCGGCTCCATTCTTCCTGAAATCAACGCGGCCCGAATACAATTGGCACCAAACGGCTTGAAAAGAGCGATTGCACGGGTCGTTGGGTGCGGTAATGGCCCGCCCTTCCGTCCCTTCCAAACCCCCGTGGGGCCTGGTGCTGTTGGATAGGCCTCCCCCCAATGCACATCACAACCGGGTCACATGAGATCGTTTAACCGGAGCAAGTATTGCAGGTGGCGACACGCTTACAACTGCGGTCGGCTCAGCGCTGGCCCCCAAACCAATGGGACGTAATCAACCTGGCTCCCCCTCTGTTTCTGGTATCTTGCCTCCTTCCTGTGCAGCTTATAGGGCTCCGAAAGCATTAGCTCTGTTTTTTGCATGGCAGAGTTGTGCTGAGCAGCAGTCAAATTATTAGCATGCCTTCCCACCATCATTTTTAAGATTAATTTCTACTCCCACCTCTTCTGACAAGCTCGCCTATATCTCCACCACCACCTTATGCTTTAACACCTGAGTTCGACCTTAAGCTCTGATCCCTTTAAATATGCCCCCTGAGCCCTGGGGCCGCTCGAGCGCGCGGTATTTTCGAAAGGTCCTGGGCTCCAGCCTGCCTCTGCCACGCCCGGGTCCTTCAATAGCCGCCGGGCCCGCCTCCCTTATTGCATTCCCCAGTGATCCCTGTGGCTATTTAAAAAGAGGTCCCCGGGTAGAAGGGGTTTGGGGCTACTTAAAGGGCTGGGGTCAGCTGCCTCTGCTGCAACCCCGTGACTTTGCCCTACCAGTCCAGCTCCCCCCTGCCTGCCGCCAAGCTCTGCACCCCGGTGCCCACAGCCACCCTTGCCAACCCCTGTCCTGTCTCAGCCAACCCTGCCACAACACCCCTGCAGCCTACAAAGCAGCCAGCCCCCACACACTGCTGGCCGCACCAGCTTTCTGCACACTCTGCCCAGCCCGCACCCCCTGCCCTGTTTCCAGTTCAACCCTGCTTTTGACCCACTGTCTGAAGCCAAGGCCCGCCCACACCCCTTGTTTTCCACAGCCCCACATCCCTTGCCCTGCCCTGCTGCCCGACCTACTCCAGCAGCCCTGCCCTCCTTCAGCAGCCCATGAGATCCTCCCGTATTCATCCATCACCGTGCCCGCAGTTTCCAGGATTAACCCTGCAGGGCAGCGAACAACCATGTGCACACCCCCAGGGGTGGCGTGGGACCCAACATGTGAAACAGCAGTCATTAATATTATCAACGCATATATGATTGCAATGTATATAATTATTATTTCATATAGTTTATGGAAAGTAAAATAATAATGAAAGGAAATGAGAGGCTTTTTTTTCCACTTTTTTTAAGTCATCCCTGCGGTTCTGGTATCATTCCTTTCTCTTGGCAGCCCTTCTCCTTGGGAGCTGTTTCCTTTTCATGTTTTCCTTATCCCTCGTCTTTGCAAACTTTATTTTCTGTGGATGGCTGCCTATCTTTCCTTTACTTTCTTGTTTCTTAAGCTTTGCAGTCTTCAGAAGTCTGCCACTGATGAGCTTAGTATTCAGGGCACTAAAAACTAGAGAAGTTAATCTGTAATACAGGGCCTGCATTTGTTTTTAAGAGTTTTTTGTAGTCAGAGCATAGCACCGAGAGGCCGCAGCTGCAGTAGAGTTGGCAAGTTTCCCACACGTGGCTTCACAGTGGAAGGGGGGTGCATGTGGCTCACCTGGGAAGGGGGTGCGGGTGGAGGTTGCTTCACTGTGGAGCAGGCCCCTGTGGATTGTGCGAAAGCAAGAGCAGCCGACGCACCCACATTCCCAGCGTCCCGGCAGCACACGCAGCCTCACTGGGAAGGGGTGGGGTTGTTTTCACTCTGGAAGCCATGGGTTTCTTTGGCTTGTGGAATAGCACAGAGCAGCTCAGGAACTCAATGGGCTTCACTGGGGGCAGCCATAGCGCTCCAAAACATTTGCATCCTTAATAAAGCTTTACCAGGACGGCTCCTCTGCTGGTTCCGTACTCGGCGGGGCCTGGCTGAAAATAGCCTGTGTCATGACTCCTGGGAGTCTCCAAACCTCAGGCCGGTTCCTCTACAACTCCCCCTCCTCTCAGGCTTCTGAGCCCAGGGCAAGTGGAGTGCAAAGCCAATGACTGGGGCTGAAAGGATTTGCGGATAAGTCCTATCCTCTGAGGCCAATTAAAACGCTTGGTGAGTGCTCCACCTGTCCACACCTGATGACCAGCGCTGCATCACCAGCGCTGGTCTCGCTACACCGGAAGCAGACCCAGGTGTACAGCCAGCGCTGCAAACGGAGTTGCAGCGCTGGCTGAGCTTTTAAGTGTAGACACCTGCTAAGTTGCAGCGCTGTAACCCCCTCGCCAGTGCTGCAACTTGCAAGTGTAGCCAAGCCCTTCATGTGATGAGACAATACCAGCCTGCTTACATTCTAGAGACAAAAAGGATCTTGACACCATTCCTGACTGCAGACCTCCCAGCAGCTTCTAAATCTAACTTCTGAAATACTGCAACTCATATATCTGTTCTTCTTTTACACTATTTCCTACATAACCACTAGCCCAAAAGGCACCTTGTTTTGTTTGTATGCAGCAATCCACTACCACTGTAATACAAAACTGATTGATATGGTTTGGGGAGGATGAGGGAAGGATATTAAATTACACAACAGCGCTGATCCTGAGCTCATGTGTCACTAATAGCCTT
This sequence comes from Chelonoidis abingdonii, assembly GCF_003597395.2. NCBI lineage: Eukaryota > Metazoa > Chordata > Testudines > Testudinidae > Chelonoidis > Chelonoidis abingdonii. The sequence goes on along the minus strand of NC_133769.1, from coordinate 214,601,797 downwards.
TTCATATTAAGAAGATGACAATTAATTAAAATGAATATGCTGCCAAGATTGTTAGACCTGTTGCTGATCATTCTGCTGTAAATTACATCGGTTTTATTCAAGATCAATGTGGCAAGGCAGAAAAGCCAGAATCACTATAGGCACAAATTGCCAGTAGGATGGAAATGTGGGTCTCTTCCCAATTTAGTGCTTTGTGGTATATTTTCTATTAAATATGCCTCAGATATCACACACATTGAAGATTAACTCCTTTGCACCACTGAATGGAAAATGTTGAGAATAGACCCTGATGTCCCATTCTTTTGGGGGAAGCAACAGGATAATTCTTTTGTAGAGTAAGTCCCATCAGTTAGAGTTCATAGAGAAGGATTTTTAGGATAAGGCAGCCATGGAATGAGCAGGGTCCCTGAAGAGCAAAGGGCCAGGAGAAACACTAATATGCCCAGTGGTAACCAGCTCCTTCATCCAGGTGCCAGATGGTGTGATAGACCACATATCTGCAGAGTTTAGCGTGCAGCACTCCAAAGGAGTGGAGCTTAGCTGGTAGCGGAGTTGAGCTGGGCTTCTTAGATAAGGAAATAGAAGGAGTGAGCAGTGTCTTGGTCCTAAACTCCACAGCATGTGTAGAAATGAAGTCGTGAAATGAGAGACTGATTATGAGGGAAAGAAAGAGCCAGAGGCCCAAAGAGGCTTCTTTTTGTCACCCCAGCGACAGAGAACAGGATGACCTCAAGCACTGGAGCTGGGAAAGAGGATTCTTGTTCCTAGTAGCTTTTTCTAGATTCTCCCCCCTAAAAGCGTGATCCTTTTAAGCAGGAGATCAGCTAGATTAACTTTTGCACACTCATCATTTCAGCCTTCAAATTAAACATGTCCATGGTCATACAACGACAACCTCCATAGATCTTGAAGTGATCCTGGCACTTTTGCAGGCATGAGTAAGGAAGAGCCCTTGACAGAATCTGAAAGAATACAGCTTTGTGGACAGGTTCAAGGAGAGGCGACACAAAGGAAGAGACCTTTTCTGTGGTCCACCTGCAGAACACAAATGTTGAGCAACTCTGAGAGTAACTGCTGTGATTTTACAGGTCTAATGAAAAGCCAAGTCTTCTGCCAGTGGAATTAAAGGTGTGTGTGGTGGGGGGGAATCCCTGGTTGAGGAGATTTGCATCCACCTCAGGGACTGGTAATATTTGGGTCCTCTGGGGAGACTGAGTTCCACTTTGGCCTGAGATAGGAGTTGAGACCTTTTTTCCACATGTTCCCACTCTACATACCACATGGAGAATGTCAAGGTGCAGGGGAAAGATAGTTCATGCCATGTTAAGGAAAAGTCTTGAAAATGAGACCTCCTGCTTTCAGCAGGGGTTTGATTACTGTCTTCCCCTCCCCTAGGCTAATCTTCATCACAATGGGCCCTGAAGGAGGGGCAGAGGCTGGAGCTTTTAGCCTTCTCATCTTTGTGCCCCTTAGGAAAGAATTAGGAGGAGGACTGAAGTGAGGGTGCCATGCTTCCCAGTCAAAGACAGCAAAAGAGATGGGAAGAGAAAGGGCAAACAGGGGGTTTATTTCCTGTCAGGTAGAGCCATAGTGTAAGTTGTCCCTGTACAGGCATAGGAGAATGAGAAACTATAACAACCAGAATTATGTGTGTCACTTTGCTGTGAAGGGGTTTTGTGCCACTAACTATGCAAAGAGGGTTTTGGAGGATGGGAGAGATTAAATAAATAAAACCAGTATATGACCACAGCTCCCACATATAAATCACAGAAACAAGAACTGACACAAAAGGAAATGAAAAATTAATCTCTCATTTGCTAGCAGCTACTTGGCTACTAGTAGCCTCTCTTTAGAAAAAGAAAAATAGCCCAGGAATGGTTAAAAAATATGGGAGGTCACGAGTAGGGAAAAGTTAACACATTGATTATGTATTCAGCAAAATAAACAGAGGACAGATAATTAGATACCTTTTATTCAGTACTCAAAGTACATTCACTTGCAAAAACAAAAAGGCATGCCTAATTTTTTTGAATATTAACATTTGAGAGACATACCTGGTCTGTTAAATATTTGTATATTTATTAAATTGAATGAAATCAATATAACAACTAAAAATGACATAGGCATTGTAATGATGTTCACTCTGAAATATGGTAACACTGTTAAACAGAAAAGATCTGAGGACTATATTCCTGTATATCTCTTTAAACAAAAGCTAACTGCTGTAATGATTGTTTTGTTTTTGATATTTGCATGGCAAGAGTTTCTAAACATGTTACAACTTCCTAAATAAATTGTTTTAATAAAAAAGAACAAGCAAACTGTAGGACTGGAAAGGACCTTGTTAAGTTATCTAGTCCAGTTCCCTGCACTGAGGCAGGACTGGACCAATGATTCCCAATGGAGGTTCCTCAGACCTCTGGAGGTCTGGTCTGCCATGAGTTATGTGAGGGTCTGTCCCTTCAGCCAGGGCCAGAACACTCTGGAACAGCATTTTGGCACTTTTGCTGCATGGAGGATGCCATTTTATTCTCATAATGAAGTCCTCCACACAGCATGACCTCACATGCACTGTGTGAGAGGGGTCATGCTGGCAGAGATGGTCTCATGCAGGAAGGGATGTTCCAAGTAGTACTGGAAATGAAAAGGGTCTCAGGACACTTGGTAAAATGCCAAATGTGTCGGAGAAAAAAGTTGGTAACCATTGATCTAGACCATCCCTGACAGGTTTTAATCTAACCTGTGCTTATAACCCTCCAATGACAGAGATTCCACAATGTCCCTAGGTAATCTGTTCCAGTGCTTAACGACCCTGGCAGTTAGGAAGCCAATTATTTCTTATACTGTCCTAACTGGATAAGGAGAACTATTTATCACCCTTCTCTTTATAAGAACCTTGAAGATTTATGTCCTCCTCCCTGCTCCTCAGTCTTCTCTTCTTCAGACTAACCAAACCCAAATTTTTCAATCTTTCTTTTTAGGTCAAGTTTTCTAGACCTTTAATTATGTTTTACTGCTCTCTTCTGGACTTTCTTCAATGTGTCCATATCTTTCCCAAAGTTTGGTGCCCAGAACTGGACACAGTACTCCATATGAGGCCTTATCAATGCTAAATAGAATGGAAGAATTATTTCTTGTGAATTGCTTACAACATTCATGCTAATACATCCCAGAAGGATGTTCCCCTTTTTTTGCAACCATATTACATTGTCAACTCATATGTATTTCATGACCCACTATGATCCCCAAATCCTTTTCTGTGGTACTCATTTCTAGGCAGTCATTTCTCGGTTTGTGTGTGTGCAATTGATTATTCCTTCCTAAGTGTAGTACTTTATATTTGTCTTTTTTGAATTTCATCCTATTTCATTCAGACCATTTCTCCTGTTTGTCAACATCATTTTGAATTTTAATCCGATCCTCCAAAGCACTTGCAACCCCTCCCAGCTTTGTGTCATCTGCAAACTTTATAAGCACATTCTCTATGCCATTATCTAAATCATTTATGAAGATATTGAATAGAACTGGACCCAGGATAGATCCCTGTGGGATCCCACTCAATATGCCCTTCCAGCTTGACTGTAAACCATAGATAACTGAACTCAGAGAGTAGTTTTCAAACTAATTATGCACCCACTTTACAGCAGGTTCATCTAGGCTATATTTCTCTAGTTTGCTTATGAAAAGGTCATGAGACAGCATCAAAAACATTACTAAAGTTGAGATATATCACATTTACTGCTTCCCCCCCATCTGCAAGTCTTGTTACCCTATCAAAGAAGGATATTAGGTTGATTTAGTATATTTGATTTCTTCTTGACAAATCCATATTGATAATTGATCATCACCTCATTATTTTCCAGGTGCTTAAAAATTGATGATTTGCTCTATTATCTTTCTGGGTACCAAAGTTAAGATGACTGGTCTATAATTCCCTGGGTTGTCCTTATTCCCCTTTTTATAGACAAGTACTATATTTGCTCTTTTCTAGGCCTCCGGGTTCTCCACATCCTCCACAAGTTCTTAAAGATAATCACTAATGCCTCAGAGATCTCTTTATCCAGTTCCTTAAGTATTCTAGGATGTATTTTGTAAGGCCGTGCAGACATGAAGACATCTAACTTACCTAAATAATTCTTAATTTGTTCTTTAACCTCAGATCCTACCCCATTTACACCGATGTTCACTATGTTAGTCATCCAACCACTGCTAATTTTTTTGGTGAAAAACAAAAAAGGCATTTAACACTTCAGCCATTTTTGCAGTTTCTGTCATCATCTTTCCCTCCTCATTAATTAATGGGCTCACTCTGGGCCTTCCTTATGTAATTGTAAAATGTTTTATTGTTATACTTTACATCCCTAGCTAGTTTAATTTCATTTTGTGTCATAGCCTCTCAAATTTTGTCCCTACATGCTCTTAGGGTTTTTTATATATATAGTCATCATTCGTAATTTGATTGAGTGTCCACTTTCTGAAGGACTTTTTTTGTTTCAGGTCACTGAAGATCTCCTGGTTAAGCCACGTTTACCATACATCCTGTCTTGCCTGGGCATTGGGATAGTTTGCTTTTGTGCCCTTAATGTTTCTAAAAAACAGCCAACTCACCTGCCTTCCACAGGATCCTACCTATCAATTCTCTGAGTTTGCTGAAGTCTTCCTTCTTGATGTCCATTGTCTTTATTCTGCTATTTTCCCTCCTGCCATTTTGTAGAATCATGAACTTAATCATTTCATGATCACTGTTACCCAAACTGCCTTATACCTTCAAATTCTCAACCAGTTCCTCCCTATTTGTCAAAATCAAATCCAGAATAGCTCTTCCACTATTTGCTTTCTCTATCTTCTGTAATAAAAACTTGTCCCCAGTGCATTCCAAGAAATTGTTGGATAATCTGTGTCCTGCTGTATTATTTTCCCAAAAGGGATCTGGGTAGTTGAAATCCCCCATCACCATCAAGTCCTGTGCTTTGAATGGTTTTGTTAGTCATTTAAACAAAGCCTCATCCACGTCTTCTTTCTGCTTAGGTCATCTATAGTAGACTCTACTATAACATCGCCCTTGTTTTTTCACCAATTATCTTTACCCAGAGACTTTCAACAGGTCTGCCTTCTACTTCCATCTTGACCTAAGTACATGTATACATCTCTGATATACAAGAAAACACCTCCTCCCTTTTTTCCCCTGCCTGTCCTTCCTGAATAAATTGTACTCTTGTATACCAATATTCCAGTCATGTGGGTTATCCCACTAAGTCTCAGATGCTAATTATGTCGTAACTGTGATTATTCACTAGTACTTCCAGTTTTCTGTTTATTCCCCCATACTTCTTGCATTAACAATACAGACATTTAAGATGTCATTAGATTTCTCCTCTATGTCCCCTCTTGTCTCTCCTTTGTCCCCTGCTACGATTGCCTATGTTCCCCCCAAATTCCAGCCCTTCACCCTGGTCTCCATGCTCTGGACTTACCTGTGGGTTTTTGTCTCCTGCCAACATCAACCTACCTTAAAGCCCGCGTCACTAGGTGACCAGTCTGTATCTGAAGCTTTCCTTGACAGGTGGGCTCCATTTCTGCTCAGCAGTCCCCCTCAGAACAGCATCCCGTGGTCAAGGAAGCCAAGGCCCTCCTGGCAACACCCTCCTCACAGCCAGGCATTCACCTCCAGAACGTGTCTGTCTCTGCCCGGGCCCCTAGCCTTGACCAGGATTGATGAAACCACCACCTGCTCCCCAACTCCTTCACCCTCACTCCCAGAGTCCTATAGTCACTTCTGATCTGCTCAGTGTCCTACCTCACAGTATTATTAGTGCCTACATAGATTAACAGTATGGGGTAATAGTCATAGGGCCGGATGATCCTTGACAATCCTTCTGTAATGTATTGGATGCAGGCTCCTGGCAGGCAGCACACCTCCTGTGATGCCTATCAGTAGGCACCTCTCACACTGGATGGTCTCCCAAGCCTGGCTTTCTATGACAGGGAAATGAGTAGAGGCATCCATGGTTGGGTTCTCTGGCTGGACACAGGTGCAGGTGGAGGAGCCAGAAGCAGTGTTGGCACTGGTGATGTAGCCTTTCCAAACCATGATTTTCTTCTCTCTCCCGCCTATAAAATCCCTCTCAAACTTCCCTGTTTGATGCTCCTTAGTTATTTAGCAGCTGGCTTTTAAGCCCCTCTCTCCTAGTCAGCCCTGCCCCCTCATTAGCACTCAGAGAAAGGGTGATCAAGGCTCAGAGGCCAGGAGGTGAGAACCGTGCTCATGCTCACTCAGCTAGCTGCTAGTAGGCCTCTGGCCCCCACAACCACACAATTCCCAAAAGACCACACTGTAAACTTCAAGCAAACCAGAAGAAAAACCAGACAGACAAGCTCACTCACCCTAAGAGTTAGCTCTCACTTCTTCAGCAACATCCCTCCGCCTGCAGCTAGAATCCATCCTAGCCTGCAATAACCCCTGTGCACAATTTATGGTCACTGGATCTGCATAAGTGAAGACTCATTGACATTCGCCAACCCACTACCTTCAGGCTTCCCCCGGCACCTGCTCTGGCCTGTGCCACACCCCACTTCTGTAGTCGGGTTTCTCCATGGCACTTCCACTGATGATTTCACTTTAAGTGAATATAGCTAATGTGGCAATGGCAGATTTGCATCCATCAGCTGAAGATTTGGGGAAAGGCCCATGAGTAGGGCTCCACAGGACACTGATACTACACAGGGTTTCAAGGCATCCCTTTATGACTCCTGAAAATCATTACATTAATCATGCTGAGGAACAGCGTGGATTCTGTGAAGGATTCAGTTGTTAAATTACCTTGGCTACATAGATTTCTGCGTCGTGCTTCTCGCAAGACAGATGAGGGGATATATGGTGTGGAAGTTCTGTGCAACAATGCTCTCTTATTATAAAGAGAGCAGAGACACTGGCTGCTGCTGTAGGCTCATTCATTACCAGAATCAAGAGACTCACATAATGTTCCTGCAGACATTCCCCCATATCTTTTATAGACAGCCTCTGGTGAGATCAATCAATTTTTACAATGGCCCAGGGAGTGATTCTCTCCAGCGTATGCTCTCCACCTTATGCCTTAACTAGACACTGATAAACAGGGCTCTGAACCTGGCTTGGAAAAGCAGCTTAAGGAAAAAGAATCTTTTAGACCAATTTGAGATGAATCATCAGGAAAACTCTTCTGGGACAGATGGAGGAATAGTGGGATGACACAGCTAGGGTACATCTATACTCAAATGCTGGCTAATGACAGCTTTCTGAACATCAGGACTCTCCTGATGATGACGACGACACATGGACATACAACATCAGCTACAAGACCAGAGGATAAAGAGAACCATCCTACTGGTTCAGAATCTCAAGATTTGCAGCACAATGATGGATTCTACAGCAACCAGCCTTGCCAGAGCTATCTTGTTATCTAGGATCACCAGGCTCAACACATCACTTACTTCCTGCTGATTTTCACGGTAATATTCCAGAACACTGCATAAGCACAATCAAAGTGCACAGGGATGTCAAACTCAATCACAGAAGGCCATGTTTTATTTTTAATTACGGTTCATACATTTATGAAAAGATACTCAATTCATCCAGCGAGTGGGGTGTGTACAAAACCAAGGGTAGAATATGGCCCTTATGTACTAAATAAATAAAAGTTTAGCTTAGTTACTTGTTTAGTATCTTATAGTCACATCCACGTCACTCAGTAGGAAAATACACCCACCCCCAGGAGCAGTGCTGTTTATGTCCTTCATTACTTTTCATTCTTCATCCTTCTCAGTTTTTCCTCCTCCGCCTCCTATGTCTGTCTCTCCTTTCTTCCCTCTTCACTTCCTTCCCTGCAGCATCAGTTCACACCTCTTGCCCATCCACTAAGATCTTCAGATATGAAAGTGAATGACGACATCTAAATGTAATCAATTTGGTTTTAACCCCCAATGAGTTAAATGGGGGGTAGGAAGGTCACATGTCTGAGTCACTCTTTCAGGCTCCCTGCCGTCTTAAAAAATACTGCAGCAGGTTACTCTATCATCACATGGAAGGTTTTCATCACAAGTATGAAGAAATATGAGTCTTTTTGTTGTTGTTAAATGAAATCTTAGAGTCTGTAAACTCTGAACACCCACGTGGGCCCCATAATTCCATAAAGAAAGGTGGGTATTTGATGCCTTTGCATCAGACCCTAGGTTTAGGGATGGGGAATATCCTCTCCTTGGCTTTTCGGTAATTTAAGCAATAAACGGAATCTGAAAAGAATGAGAACTTTTTTGAATTCTCGCCACTGGATTTTGATGCGTCAGGATTTCTTCTTGTTAAAATACAATTCATCACAAGGATGGTTTTTCACTCCATTGAATGTCATGTTACTGGAAATGAATACATTTCTTGGTTAGTGCTCTGGCAAAACGTATTTTGTAAATGTTATATGCTTCATAAAAAAAGCAATTTAAGTACTGTATTTTGTTAAGAGGTTACTGCCTATTGAAAGGCCTCGGTGCCAATATATTTCTATTTACGTGGTAAGCCCCTCCCTGTTAGTAGTCACTTATAATGCTGGAGTCAAAGTCATTTGTGAGAATAACTGACAGAACAAAGGAGTCCATTACTATACTTGTATAATCTGTTACAGTATTTAGACCACTGCTCAACTGACAGACAACTATTACCACATCATACAGGAAAGCAAGTAAGCCCAGGACATCGTCAATCAAAAACCTTGCTAATGGAGAACTTCAGCATTGAGCCTCAAAACCCTTTAAACTGCTCAGACAACTATCTCAAATCCTAGGAATCTATTTCTGTCATCCTTGTTCTCTGCAATAGTAAAAAAAAAAGTCTCAATTGTTCTCAAACTTCGAACTGCAATTGGGAGCTAGATTCTTCTCCTATTTATCTCCATAGCTAAACTTCCATTGACTTTACTGGGGGCATGATCAGACCCTTTTCTAAAGTGAACACCTCTAATAATTGCTGTAGTCAATACTCACAGTGTCAGATTTTCAAAATATTAGTTATTATAGTGTAAACTATAGGAATAAGGAATATCATTGGCTTCTGGGAACCTCCAGGGAGGTGAAGTTAGGCCACCTCCTTAAGAGTAAATGCAAAAAAGTATCATCTGCTCACTTCCCATACACCTGTTCCGCTATTCTAACAACAGGCAGGCTGGTGAATTCCAGCCACACCCAAAAGCAGTTGCCCAGTCAGAAACTTGAAAGAAAGAAGACTTTTCTAGGCCATGAAAAAGGGACAAATATACACAAAAACAGCAAAAACAATGAATCTGAGGAGAGGAGACACAAATATTAACATTATACATTCATAATATATGAATTTTGTTTCTTTTATTGATTGCAAAGTCTTTATTAAAAAGAAATGGTAGATCTCAAGAGATTAAATACATTATGTTGCTGTCAACCCTTTAGAGGGTACTGGAAAGCAAATGTACCTTAACATTCACATTTTGTAAAAATGAGGTTTTATAAAACTTAAGACTAATGGAAATGTTTCCATTAAAAAATGAAGTCTAATGAAAATAGTTGCTGGGATCATTTAAGTAAAAATAGTGTCTGAAAACAACAAACAACAACAACATAGCACTTAAACTGAAATACTGTAATATGGACTGCACAAAATTGAAACTGATCTTGCTGGTCTCCATTATGTTAAAGAGAAAAAAAATAAAACTGAAAAAAGCAAAAACAAAGGTTTAAGTGCCTGTTTTTTTTTAAAATTACATCAGTTTCAGTATTCTGAAAGGTCACTGATTTATATTATATTATAAATGTATGATTATCTTAGCTGACAGTGTCCCTCACTTGCAATGTTTTTGCTCTTAGTGGGAAAAACTAGAATTAACAATATCAAATTATCTAACAAAATTGTGCTCTGACAGTACTAAATGCATCACCTGTTGGCATAACTAAAAATTTATTTTTTTGAATGTTTTATTGTGCTTGCAAAAAATTCTTTACAAATATAAAAAAAAACACATAAAGCCAGGACTTTGTTCCATTAAAATTAGAACTACGGGATTCTGACAGTTGCAAATTTAGCAGAAATCCTGAATGCACTGTTCTCAGGGTTAAGCAACCACATAGGACTTGACCATGAAAAGCATCACTGAAAGAAACATGGATAGTTAAAGCATTGGTGATGAGCATTTTCTCAAGAACTGTGCAGCAGTCTGCACGTGGTACTGAGATGTACGCAGTTTTGAATCATGTGAGCAAACCTCTATGCTCATGTTGCAGTGAGTGCTCATGAATGGGAAAAATGACCATGCCATGAGTAAAACAGGACATGGTCAGGGAACTGTGTAAATCTGTTGTATAGTGGTCATTTTAATTATTTTAAGATGGTTTTGCTGCCACCCTTAAGTATTGCTGCTTTACACCAAAGTGACTGAGGAGCCAATGTTAAACTGAGAACAGAGGGTGTTATGAGGCCCAGACACAGAAACAAATTAAACTCTCTCTCTTACAGCCAGCTGCTCGAGGCCTCATGGTATATGCTAGGGACTGTATTTTTGCTGCCCAACATCCATTCCATTCAGCTTAACTGCCTTAATGGCTCAACAACAACAAAGCCCCAGTGGTTCAGTACTGCCTTCTCTCAGCCTTCCATATCCTTGCAAGATCAAGTCCTTCAAACCTACAGTTTATTTCCTGGCTCTAGTTATGTTTCTCCACATTCTTGAAATTGAAAAAGGAGGTGATGGGGTGGGAGGGAGGGAGTACATGACATTCTTCCAAGAAACAAAATCATCAAACCGCAACAGGAAGTTTTGAAATTTTAGAAAGGCATCTCATGACAATTCACCCTTTAAGTTTGTTTTCCAAGCCACTGAAGAGGCTGGGCATACCCTCACGCAGTGAAAGACAGACTACTAGTCAATCACTTACAGGAACTTCTCTTCAAAATACAGTCACTGGCATTTTCACAAAAGTTGTTCTTTGGGAATACACTTCATGTTCTTTAACGAACAACCTATATTTAAACAAAAAAACAAAACAAAACATCAGTGAATCTTCCTCTAATCGAGTGTTGCACTTGTTTCTTACATCAGTATTTTTTATGTTTTTTAACCTGGTAGTTCCCAACCCATGAAACAAATCCTCACATAGATTCTCTCTTTATTCCTTCTTTTAACCTGTATTTGATCATTTCTATAAAGACGACTGAATCTTAACAATTCCACAACTGCTGAAATACAACAATTGACGGCCCTGACAAAACGTGTCTCTATTAAACAAAAGTTTCACTAACACTGTGCAATAGTCACTGCCATTCATTATCATAGCCTAAATAGTTCCCTGGGAGATGCCCCACTACACCATGTGTGTCAAAGCAACACATCCTGATAAAGAGAATTATTCTACATGACAGCACTCTTTTCCTCAAACTCCTTTACACATTTTTGCTTGTAACATCCAAGACAGCTTGAGAGAGAGGAAAAGCACATTTCCTAAATGAGTAAACTTGCCTTCTTCTTCCTCCGGATCAGGATATTCTTTCATGGTCTCTTTCATAGATCTTCTTTGGTTGCACCCTTCTTTTTCAAGGCCTTCTAGCCTCTGCATATCTGCCTGAAGACTTATCTGGAGATCACTGCTGTCCTTTAAGAAGTTCTTTGTCATCTGTATCCTATTTAAGTTCTACAGCAGCAGCAAAAAAAAAAACAAAAAAAACACCTCTTAATGGAGCCAAATCATTACAATATAAGCTTCTTCAACTATCACACTTTCTCAATATTTGCTCTCTGGCACATAATTTCCACATCCTCTAATTATAAAAAGGCTTTTTTGTTGGCTTGTTTAGGATTGCTGCATTTTCTGGCCAGAAATAGAGAGTCCTGCTATTAGACTCTCATTTATTTTAAATATGTAGTGTTGTAGCTGTGTCAGTTCAAGGACATTAGAAAGACAAGGTGGGTGAGGTAATATCTTTTATTGGACCAACTTCTGTTGGTGAGAGACAAGCTTTTGAGCTTATACAGAGTTGACCTGAAGAACTCTGTGTAAGCTGGAAAGCTTGTGTCTCTCACAAATAGAAGATATTACCTCACCCATCTTGTCTCTCTGTATTTGAAGAGCTAATTTGCTTTAAGCTTTTTTTTAGAGCAAAAGCTGGTGAGTGGGAGCGTAGCTTCAGCAAAACGAGGACAGAGAATGTGGGAAACACATGAAGCTGAGGGCAGGTTGCCAAATAATTCTCAGCAGAGAAGAATTTAAACTCAGGTACGATAGATCATCTTTAAGATATTGGTCCATGTAAAGGGCTTGTTCGGACCAGCCCTGTGGACGAAGGATTTTTATCATGTAAGCAGATCAAAATTTGACAAAGGCAGGTAATCATTGATGGAAGATTGGACTGTAAACCTGCCTCTGAAGTCCAAACAGCTTCACAGCAAAACAAATCCACTGTGCATCGTACCAAACCTGTTATGGCACATGCACCGTACATTTTACATTAGATAATACTTAGTCCTGCCTTGAGTGCAGGGGACTGGACTAGATGACCTCTCGAGGTCCCTTCCAGTTCTATGATTCTATTGTCTCAGACTTTAATCATAGTTTAATATTCTGTTATAGTTTTAAGTGCAGTGACACTAACAAAGAGCAAGAAAATTATAGCTTATGGTTGTTACAGTAACCTTAATTCATCCTGACTCATCTCTGTGTGTTCTAGCACATGCTACATGTATTTGAATGTATATTCCCAGTTTATTTCTCCTCTCCCCACAAGAACATTCAATGCAAAGACTGAAGGCTATCTAAACTCTCTTTTTTAAAAGTGAGGGTGAAATGAGTTAAGTTTATTTGTAAGATATTGGCCTATTTGCAATTTCAATTGAAAAAAATATTCCCAATATTTGGCAGGTTCCCCCCCTTCATCGTATGATGATGTGAGCGGAAAAGCCACTTGCAGTCTTTGGTAATCAAGTCTTCCCGGCTCTCACATGGAGACTACAGGAGGCAGCTCATCCCCGAAGAGATCTTTTCAGATGGTACAAGCAACTGCAGCTCTGGGAAACTCAAGCATGCAGCAAGAAGGGCCTGGGAAAAGCAATTCCCAACTCAGAGACCAGCAGGCAGTATATACTACACATATGCAATGAAGCCAAATTACAGCACTGTGGTGGCACATCTTTGCACAGCATGCAACTTTAAAATATAACATCACGGTGAAGGATTTTTTTTTTTTAAATTTAACTATTGTTTAGCATTTTTTATTTGAAAAGGTGGGGTTATGGTAAAAATCCTCATCTTAACTCAACAAGAATTTTTTTAATCTGGCGTACTGGAAGAGAACTAAATTTTTAAAAGTTAGAAGCAGCTGATGATTGGAGGAAAATATAGACTAGGACAAAGGTTCTCAGACTATGTCTGTGGACCACCAATAGTGTCAAAATTTCAACCTGCGCCGTCAAACATTTGGTGACTGGAGGAGGAGGGGAAGGTGGTGACCATGAAAGGATCTCTCTCAAAGTGGAAAGGAAAATGAGAGTTGGAAAACACCTAGACCAAAAAGAGATGAATTTGAAAATATGGCACCAGTATGGAAGGGATATTCTTGACTCAGCTTTGGGAGGACAGCAGAAGTGGGGAATAAATATGAAATGTGGGACATGGAAATGATCAGCAAAGGGCAAAAGTCTTTCCCTCTTTTTAAAATGTTTCTTACAGATGCTAAGCATATCATGCATGCTTGTGGGGGTGAGAAGCATTCAGTTTATATGAGAATTATGCATGCTACATACTTTAGTAAACAATTTTGTTTTTACTGAAACATAAAGGAAAGCCAACCTGAGGGCATTTTCCCAAGAGGAATACTCAACTGCAGAGAATATTTTCACTAGCAACAACAGTTCTTCAAAAACACTTGGTAAAATTGAGTTTGTTCAATAAAAGATGTCAATGCGAATGGAAGACTGAGGATAAAGAAATGCCAAGTTTGTTAAACATTTGTTTTACTTCCTAATTTACAGTGGAAGAGAATGAGCCATGTACAGATTGATCACATTTCCCAGAATGAGGGGGAGGAATTGCTATGTAAATACCAACTGAGACTGTTGAAAAGGGGGGTATTTCTTACAACAGAAAAAGGAGATCCAGACAACATACTTTTCATGGAAGACACTGTAAAAAAAAAAAAAAAAAAAAAAAAAAAAAGATGCTAGAAATTACATACACATTGGACAGTGTCCAGATTTCAGGGCCAAAGTTTCACTTACTTTAAGAATGCTTTTTGCTCAAGGTTTCACTTTAGGTTCTTTCCAGGTTACTTGAAGATGCAAGAAGGATGTAGAGGTGCTTAGAAAAAAATTAAAAAGACACCCAACAAGGCTGGTTCTATCCCTAGAATAATCAAACCCGTTTATAGCTTTTGTCTTTATTGTGACAAGTCAGATGAAATTTGAGACAATATCACAAGGCCTCACAGACCACCAGATCGGTTCAACCAGGTTTGTCCAGGCCGTAGGAAGTATTTTACTTGTTTATTTTAATACCTTCCCACAGAATTTAAACTGAGGAAAAAAAAATCCTTTCAGCCTGGGTTCAGAGCCTTGTAAAAAGTAAACAATCCTCCCCCCAGTCAAGGCTTACTTGGAGCTCAAAAAGGCTCTGTGCAGGCATGGTTTCAGTCTTGTTTTAAAACAAGAAAGGGCTTTTTAGATAGCATGTTCCTCTTCTCTTCGCCTCCAAGGAAGGTTTTGCTCCTGGTCCGTGGCACTCAACAGCACCTGGGAGTACCTCCCTCTTATTAGTATCCTGGGAAATTAATACATAGCAGCTGGCCCAGTCTGGTTACTCTGACAATCTCTAGGGTTAACAGCAAGCTCCTGTAGTCTTGACTACAGTCAGTGTTAACCCTCTTTCTGCCAGTCCCCAGAGAGGATCTACAGACTTTGGGTATGGCTACACTTGGAATTTCAAAGCGCTGCCACGGCAGCGCTTTGAAGTGTGAGTGTGGTCAGAGTGGCAGCGCTGGGAGAGAGTTCTCCCAGTGCTGCATGTAAACCACATCCTTTACGGGTGTAGCGTGCAGCGCTGGGAGCCGCGCGTGCAGCGCTGGGAGCCACGCTCCCAGCGCGGCCGCCCTGATTACACTGACGCTTTACAGTGCTGTATCTTGCAGCGCTCAGGGGGGTGTTTTTTCACACTCCTGAGCGCGAAGGTTGCAGCGCCGTAAAGTGGGGATAACAGAAAACATGGTGGATAAATAGTCATGACTTGAGTCAGGTATTGAAGGCTATGTGCTGTTTAGGAAACACAGAAAAAAGCAAGGTGGTGGAGTAGCATTGTACATCAATGTGAGGTTAACTGTTAAAGAAATAAAAGTGATGGAATGACAAGACAGATTCTGTCTGGGCAAAAACACACTGGGAAAGAAGCTACTAGAGGCTTCCCCTGAGGATAGTGCTTGGGGTGTGCTACAGACCGCCGCGACTAATTTGGATATGGATAGACTCTTTAATGTTTTTATGAAGTAAACACTAAGGGAATGTGTGATCATGGGAGACTTCAACTTCCCAGATATACTGGAGGACAAGTGCTTGCAAGAATAATAGGCTCAGAGTTCTGGATGTGATAGCAGATGATTTCTTCACCAATAGTTAGAACCAACAAGAGGGATGCCATTTTAGATTTGGTTTGGTGAGCAGTGGGACCTCGTAGAAGAAATGGTTGCAGGGGACAACCTTGGTTTGAGTGATATGAGCTAATTCAGTTCAAACTAGATGGAAGGATAAACAAAAAATAGATTCTGGATTAGGTTTTGACCTTCTCAAGGGCTAACTTAAAGATTAAGGAAATTAGTTAGGAAGTGGATTGGATTGAAGACTTGTGGATCTAAATGCGGAGGAGGCCTGAATTACTTTAAGTCGCAGCTGCCAGAAACTATCGAAGCTGCATCCCAAGAAAGGGGAAACCATAGGCAGGAGTTGTAGACCGAGCTGGATGAGCAAGCATCTCAGAGAGATGATTAAGAAAAGCAGGAAGCCTACAAGGAGTGGAAGGAAAGGTTGGTAGCGGGGAAGCTACTTAGTGAGGTCAGAAATGTAGGTTAAGTGAGGAAGCTAAAAGCCAGTAAGGTTGGACCTTGCAAAGAGGAATTAAAACATAGTAAAGTCTAAAGCACATAAAGAAGAAGAAAACAAAAAGAAGGAAGTGGACCGCATACACTGAGGATGGAATGGAGGATTAAGATCCTAGGCTGGCCCAACATCTAAATAAAGACTTTGCCTCAGTCTTAATAGGCGAAATGAGGGACTTAGGGATGATGGAAGGATGATAAACAGAATGAGGATATGGAGGTGGATATTACCACATCTGAGGTGGAAGCCAAACTAAAGCTTGTTGGGAAAATCGGAGGGCCGACAATTCTCATCAAGAATATTAAAGGAACTGGCGATGAAATGCAGCCTAGGAGAATTCTGAATGAATCGTAAACTCAGGGTTATACCGTATACTGGAGATTGCTATTCGTAGTTCCTATCTTCAAGAAATGAACGTGTCCGGATACTATAGGCCTGTTAGTTTGACATCTGTAGTATTAAGTTTGGAAAAATATTGAAAGGAGAAGTAGTTAAGGACATTGAGGTCAATGGTAATTGGGACAAATTACAAACGTTTTCTAAAGTAAATCGCGCTCAAACAAACTGATCTCCTTCTCGAGAAGGTGACAGATTATTCTAGACAAGAAATTGCAAGTAGATCAATTTTACCTCGATTTCAGTACAGCATTTGACAGGTTCCAAATGGGGAATGTTAGTTAAATTGGAAAGTATGGGACTGATATGAAAATTGTAAAAAGGGGGGGGTGGGGTTTTTTAAAGGAAACTGGTTAAAGGGAGACCAATGGTCGTTACTGAGGGTGAAACTGGCAGGGCTGGAAGGAGGTTACTAGTGGAGTTCCTCAAGATCGGTTCTGGGACGAAATCTATAAACCTTTTATTAACTGACCTTGCCACGAGGGAAATGTGCTAATAAAGTTTGCGGATTACAGGGAAGCTGGGGGTATTGCTAAAACAGAAAGGACCGGTACCATATAGAAGATTCTGGATGACCTTGAACTGGACAGTAATAGTAAATAGGATGAAATTTAATAGTGAAAAGCGCTAAGTCATTGCACTTAAAGGGTTAATAATAAGAACATAGATAATACATTGGACCACATCAGTTGGAAACAAACAGGAAGGAGAAAGGACTTGGCAGTATTGTGATCGCAGGATGGACTATGATTGCCAATGCGATGGCCGTAAAAAAAGCAATGGGTTTAGGATGCACTCAGCGAGAGATATTCAGCAAGATAAGAGTGTTAGTACGTTATATTAAGCAACTGGTAGGACTTCACCTGGAATACTGCGTGCAGGGTTTTCTTTTGCGTCTCCCATGTTTAAGGAAGGATGAATTCAAACTGGAACAGGTTCAGAGACGGGCTACTTAGGATTGATCCGAGATGAAACCTTGCCTTATGAAAGGAGACTCAAAGGCTTGGCCTGTTTAGCCCTGGCCAAAAGAAGCTGCGGGGATATGCTTGCTTCTATCATAATAATATAGGGGGATTAATATTGGAGGAGAGAATTATTAAGCTTATACTAATGTAATCAAGGAACATGGTTATAACTGACCATTAGGAAGTTTTAGACTTGAATTGACGAGTTCTACCTTAGAAGGAGTGAAGTTCTGGGAAACAAGCGCTTCCAGGGAGTAGTGGGGGCAAAAGACCATATCTGGCTTGAAGGATAGCCTTGATTAAGATTACGGAAAGGGATGATATGATTAGGATAGTTTATATTTGGGGCACTGGTCGTGTATTATCAGCAGATGAGTCTGCTTCAATGGGTTCTGTGATGGGATGTGGTATAAGAAGGACTTGAGTTACTGCAGAGAATTCTGCTCCTTAGTGCTGGCTGTGAGTCTTTGCCCACAGCTCAGGGTTAGCTGTGCCATATTGGGTCGGAAGGAATATTCTTCCAGGACAGATTGGCAGAGCCCTGGAGGTTTTCGCCTTCTTCTGCAGCGTGGGGCATGGTCACCTGCTGGTATCTCTGCAAGCTTTAGGCTTCAAAACCATAATTTGAAGACTTCAATAAGTCGGACATAGGTTAGGGGTTGTTATAGAAGTGGATGGGTAGGGTTCTGTGGCCTGCTTTGTGCAGGAGGTCAGACTAGATGATCATGTTGGTCCCTTCTGACCTATGAGTCTATGAGTGAGAGTGTAGCCATACCCTTTGTCACAGCTTTCGGCATGCTCGTGCAAAGCCTTATGTTGAGTTCAAGGTTACATTTTTTTAAATTTTCTTGTAACTTAAATAGAGGAGAGATTTAAAAATTCACAGAAATACTGTCAAGGTAAGACTTTAAAAAAAAAATACAGAAAGTCTTCCCTTACCTCTGCTACTAATAAAAGGTTAAAGTATTAAAAGCAAAATAATTTGAACCTAGTTTACTTTTCTCCTTTTGTGGTGTTTGCTCTCTGATTTTTTACACGTACAACAAGGAAAACTGACTAGTCAGTTTCATTTTGTTTCTGTTAGCTAATACAATGCTCACGTTTGCAAACATGGGAGGGAGATGTTTCTATTTTAAAAAACTAATTTTCATTGGAATAAAAAAAATAAATTTTAGGTTCTGTAAAAATGTTGTTTTAAACAAAAAAATTTTAAATTAAAAATTCCCAACAGTGTTTCCTTCAGCTACATATGCAGAAGCAGGTTTTAAGACAATTAGAAGTTTGTGCTAAAAACCTTCACAAGTTATTTTTTTAAAAATGCACCTTTAGAAATTCTGATAACTCAAACATACCACCATTAATTTTAGGATAAAGGTTTAAAGAAAAATAAAGAATGTGCAGGTGAAAATTCAGCAAACATACCTTGCTTGTTTAAGGGAACTGTTCTATTCTAGGTGCAAATATGTAACTCTACTAATGCTAAAGGGAGTTACATAACTATATCAAAAGAGGACAAGAACATCTTGAAAAGCAGACTATACAGACACATGCATATCAGGGATCTTGTGCACAGATTATTGCCATGTTAAATCAGGGAAATTCAATGTATGTTGTATACAATATTCACATTTTCAAGCATCTTCTGTACCTCAACTAGCCAGTCTTCAATGCTGAAGTTTAGGAGTGCCTGGAAAGGTGCTCTCAGCAGGCAGTCACTTTCCATTCCATATCGCAGCATCAAACGGCCTAGATGTAGTTAGTACTAAAGTGGGAGGTTTTTGAAACATCTCTTACGCTCCTGGAGGAATTTCAACTTTACTATATGGTAAACTGTAAGTTTGCCTTCATTTGGCTAGGCCTTTTCCAGTAAATATTGGTTTAAAATGCAAAAGAGGAATCCTGTTCATTACCCAGAATGAGCCATTAACTGCTTTCCTTTAAATATCTGACTAATATGTTAAGTCTTCTTTTTTAAAATTTTCAAAGTACCTCTTCAGACAGCATCTCCTGCTCTTCTACCAGAAGATAGATCTCTTTAAGTCTTTCCTTTACTAATTCCATCTCTATTTCACTTATTTGGCTCCCACTCATGCAAACTTCTGTTTCTCCTTCCAATCCATCTGGCTGATCATCTTCCCCTGGTATATAAACAGCCCAATCCGATGACAGAAGCTGTTTGGTTTATAAGAGGAAAATGAAATAAGTGATTAAATTTAAAAAGGCACTTTTTCTGGTATCACAGAGAGCTCCAGTTAATGCTACTGTAATAGAGCAGTTCTTCATTTTGTGGTTTCAGTAGCGTAACAAAGTACTCAAGCTATGCAATGAGTTCAGATTAAATGAATCTAAATACTTTTCTATAATCTTTATCAGTGTTGCTCCTGAAAACTTCTAGTTCCTCATTTCTATAACTGTACAAAGTGAATTTTAGGCTAACTTTTACCTCCTACACCACAAAGCAAGCACTTGTGGTATCATGTTTTGATTGTCCTGGACACCAGGTTAAAGGTCTAGTGCTCTAAGCACATGAAACTGACCTATGGAACACTAACTCCATAATCTAGAACAGGGGTAGGCAACCTATGGCATGCGTGCCGAAGGCGGCACACAAGCTGATTTTCAGTGGCACTCACACTGCCTGGGTCCTGGCTACTGGTCCGGGGGGGCTCTGTGTTTTAGTTTAATTTTAAATGAAGCTTCTTAAACATTTTTAAAACCTTATTTACTTTACATACAACAATAGTTTAGTTATATATTATAGACTTACAGAAAGATCTTCTAAAAATGTTAAAATGTATTACTGGCACGCAAAACCTTAAATTAGAGTGAATAGATGAAGACTCGGCACAGCACTTCTGAAAGGTTGCCGACCCCTGGTTTAGAATATATGGAGGTACATATAAAATGGTTATTTCAGGATTTCAGCTAATTTGTTCCAACATGCGTAAGCAATCAAATTTAGGTGTTCTTAAACAGCTGTCTGTACAGAGCTGGCTGACCACATGGTGCTGGCTCTCATATTCCATCAGGAGAAACAGCACAGGAATGGGGTGGGGAGGACAAAAGGAGGAATAAAAGAAACAGGCTGGATAAAAATCTATAATTTTAGAAAAACATTACTTAAATCAGATTTTTTAAATTTACATTAAATACAGGTTTATTTTTAAAAATAAAAAGGTGCAGAGAATATTTTTTCATTTCAGATTATTCAGCTAGTTCAGTTCAATGACTAATTCATTCAAAGTTAGCAAAACAATGGGATGGGAGTTGAAAAAAGCATAAAAGCTTGTTTTCCTTTTTCAATCTATGAATAAAAGCTAGATGTCAGAGGATGGGATCTACTAGTTCTAAAATCTTGAAGGACATGGTGATCAGAAACAATCAGTTCAATTTACTAACTACAGATAATACTTCCTTTGTTTAATAAATCAGTTCATTTTAAACGCAAACATATTTTGATAAACTTCTCATGTATCCGGCACAATTAAGTTTTTATTTTAAAAAAAACCTCAAAATGCTTTTTAAATTGAATTTGTATCTAAATAGAGCTTGACAGAAGTAAAAAAATCAATTTAATAAATAAGAAATGCGCCATTCACCATTTTCTAATAAAAAAATATAAGTGTTAAGAATCTGAATAAATGTATGTTAAGCTCTTTAGTTGCTTAAAAAATGTGTATAAATATAGCATATGTTCTTGATTAGCAAAAGAGATGTACCACACTTAGTACAAAGGCTGTATTTAGTTGCAAGTCAATATGTTTTAATGGTTTCCAACCAGTGAGGCTTAACCTTTCTTTAGAAAAAGAAGTAAAAAGTACATATGCAATGCAAAACAAAATTAAAAATCAATTATTTAAATTGCTTTGAGTTAAATGAAGCCACCCTGAAAAGGAGAAAATGTGAGTAACTCTTTTTGAAAAGTACAAAGCATTTATCATTCCAAAGACAGAAATATAAATATGTACCTCCATACACCTGCTGTTATTTTTCATGTAATAAATTGCTGTGGTTGCCTCAGGGGTGTTATGCAACAGAAAAAAGATGGGGAGGTGGTCCATGTGATGGAGAGTGGGAGAAGAAGAGATCCCTGAAATAATCTGTCCATCATGGTATTGTTCACACTATGAGAGGCTGAACTCCCTTGGTGTGATGGTCGTTATACCGTGCCCTTTAACCCCATTCATTCCCTTTTCTCTGCACTCTTTTTTTTTTTTTTTTTTTAACACAAAAGTCAGCATTTTGGTAGAGATTGGTGATCATGTGTATAAAGGAAGCATCTATGAAAACTACACTGTATTGGGTAATTAAACAGCTCAGAACCATTCTCAGTCTGTAGCCTCAGTTCAAAGACATAGGACAGACAACGGCTGCATTTCTTGGACATTTAGGGGTACTGCCTACCGAGTGTCAGAAGTTATCAGCTTTCTGTGGTGACAGTTTTGTAGTTTACCTATAGCCCTTATAGGGAAGAATGAAAGAAAAATAATTTGTTCTCTCTAGTGCCTCTGCAAGAGCTTGTTTAGTGGGCTTTGTCACAGTTGAGGGCAACTGCACCTGTAGTTCCCTGTGTGGTCCAGCAACAGCACCCACATTTCAGGCCTACAGTTCCAGCTGTTGCCTTTCTTGGGTGGAGACAGATATCTCACCTTGGTCAGAATGGAATATTTCTAGACTGCACAGTTCCCTGTCTTCACTATGTTATTCCCAGCAGAGACAAGCTGCCTTAGCACAATTATTTGCTTTCTCTTCAGAGACTGATAAGAGTGATTGTCAACAGTTGTATGTTATCTCACAGCTCTTTTTATGCAAGTCTTCTTTATTCTTTACTTTTATTCTTAAGGTAAAAGCACTACCGAGAGAACATACTAAAAACAATAAAAGAAGCTACATGCATGCTAATAAGTTTACCAGAGATCACCCCAGCTGCACCATGGGCTCCAGGAGCAGGCCTTCAACACTTCACCAAAGGATTTCTTGTTGGATATAAGTTCATCACAGCCTCAGCTCAGAACTAGCATGCAGTCTTACATGGCCTCAGTAAGCCCAGTCTTTTCAGCCCTACCCTAAGAACTGGGCTCCTCTATGGATAGGGATCTTGTCCATTTGCTGGATCAGGAAGAAGAACGTGAGACAGTTTAAAACCAGGCTATTTATCAAAAAATCTTTTCTTTGCCTGTTGGTCCCTGGAGAATCTAGTTTGAACTAGTATATTGCAACCTCTCCATGGGGTAGCATCAAAGGTCTGATAAGGGAGGAGTTTCGTTAGCATTTCCCTCCTGCCAGAGCAGGTGCATATAATTCAACAATAGCACATACATAACTGCATATTAATACAGTGGACCCAAAGGTAGGAAGCCTAATTCAATAAGATGCAGCTTAATTCTATAAAGTTCATTCAGGATATTGCAGAAAATTCTCAGGCGGTCACAGGCTCAAAAGCCTACCACTCTATTCTGCCAATTAGTAACAGAAAACAAGCAATATCAACAGTGACTTAAGCCCAGAAAACCCTACCAACATTTCCACTTATCAGGCAGCATGATCAATGTCAGTTCTTTTCTGCACAGACCAATTCCTCAAATAAATATTCTCTTAAAAACAAATTCCCAACTGCTGCTTAAACCTGTTGGCAAATTGTCTGTGCCATGCCACCTACCTTTTGTTTTATCCCCTCATCCCACCACATTGTGCAGCAGCCACATATACAGGTAAACACAGGTCTATATAACCTCTTAAACACCTGAAAAGCAGCTGTAATATTTAATATTGGAAGTAGTAATAAATTGGACGGACATGCCAACTCCCCTAAGATCTCTAGATATAAACAGGCAGGACAAGAGCATGTGTAGAAGAATGAGATACTCTGGGGTGTGGAGCTGGTACTTGTGTAGAAGACCGAGTCAAGAGGGATATCTGCGCTGCGAGTAGCGTGATCCTGACCCAACATCAGGAGGAGGATTATAGATAAATAACTACTTCTCAACTGGGTACAAGATAGATAGATGGGGCAGACTCAGCTCTGTTGCTTACAGTAGTAGATAGAGGATTGCATTCAGATGGCAAGTTAGGAAGATGCTGTCTCTTCAGTACAGAGGGGAGGGTGAGATAAGTCTCTGATCTGTATATGAATATGAAGAGAGAAGCAGGTTAGCATAGCTACCTCATAAAGGGAGGGTAAATTGGAGGAAGGAGCATGGATGGTTGCATTGGAGGAACAAACGGCCCAGCAGCCCAGGGACTGGGGAAGCTCAAAGGAGGCATACAGCTACCAATCAGGTCTTGCGCCAAACAGAGCTTGGATGGACTGTAGGATCAGGGCCAAAACATCTGGTAGAAAAGGGCTGTTTCCGAGAATTGGCTAGCTCCCGCTCAGCCTCGCAAATATTTCATTTACAGTGGTGAGTTACCATAGACCCAGAATCTGCAAACACTAGAGAATAGTGCTTCCTATGATGAACAGTCCCATTGACGTAAGGTATTTGACTCTTTTTGTAACGTACAATGAGACTGGACATTTAAACAAACAAACAATAGAAAAATATAAACCCTAGTGAAATTCCACAGACTTTTAAAAGTCTTTGCAGATTTCAAACGTACTGGATTATACTTACAATTTATAACAAAAAAAAACTACAGACCAGAATTATTTCTTTTACCTTTTCTATCCTTGTACTAGCTGTCATAACTTCTGGAACATTCTGGAGTTCCTTTAATAAATTCTGAATCTTCTTTCCAAACTCTTCCAACCATAAAGAAGAAACTTTCATTTCTGAAGAATGCATTAACTCATTGCGGCACTTAATCACCTAAACAGGAGAATGAAGAAAAACAGCACTGCCACATTACAGTCATAACCATCCTATCACATAATTTACAGTATTTTACAGAATATATATTAATTAAAAATAGTTCTTGGAAATAGTCTGAGAGATTTTACCTCTCTGACTTTCTTCTGGTCAATACCACTGAAGTGATCACAAAAGTTGAAAAGGTTTAGAAGAGCAGCTGCATCACACTTTTCTGGTCCAGAGATATCCATCTGCCCACGAGGCATATAAGCCTACATAACAAAAGTGCACGATACCAATGTCATTTTTGGTTTCAGGAAGTACACAAATATGTGATTTCCTTATCTGCCTATAAACGCTGTTTATGTTTCAAAATGATATTGCCTAAAGTAAATGCAATAAACTAGAACACAATCTCTACAACTCCACTTGCTACATTTGCCATCTAACAATGTGCTCAAGCAAATGGTTATTTCCTTCACAACCCTTAAATCTTTCCGTACTTGGTTATTTGATTCTGCAATGAAGTCACAATGCTAAATGAACACTATAACATATTGTATAGTTATACACACTCGTGACTTCCCTGCATCACTAGGGAGTTGCACACTTTAAAGCAGTGGTTCTCAAAACTTTTTTTTACTGGTGACTCCTTTTACATAGCAAGCCTCTGAGTGTGACCCCCCTTATAAATTAAAAACGCCTTTTAATTATATTTAATACGATTATAAATGCTGGAGGCAAAGTGGGGTTTGGGGTGGAGGCTGACAGCTCGTGACCCCGCCCCGCCCCCGGTAATAACCCTGCCATCCCCTGAGGGGTCCCGACCCCCAGTTTGAGAACCCCTGCTTTAAAGCTTGTCAGCTCAGTTCTTCCCTCCATTCCCTGCATGAGCTTCTTTTGTGCCCCCCTCCTATCCCCCTCTATTTCAGGGATATCCCGCACCTCAACTCCCTCCTTCATGCCACGGGCTCTGTGTTCCCTCCCACCATCTATGCATCCAAATCTCCTGCTCCCCACCAGCTGCTCTGTGCCCTCCCTTCAAGGGCACCGGAACAGAGGAGGCCATGGCCCTCCAACTTTTGAACGTCTTCCACTTTTCACCACTGGTCTGGATCCCTGTCCCTCCTCTTCTCCTCCCAAGGCCCCATCCCCAGGCCAGGTCAGGAGCTGGAGCCTGGCCCAGGGACCCTGGGCAGCTGTGAGGACCCACCCCTCCACCCGCCCAGTGTCAGGGGGCTTGAGAGCAGCCCCAAGCCTATGTCCCCACCCCAGCCAGATGGAGGGGCCTGGGCTCCCTAACTCAGCTGTAGCTTGGCCAGGGGCCACAGAGGGGGCAGGGCCTTGCAGCTCCACCACTTTTAGGAAGAATCCATCGCTCCTGCCCCCTACTCCTCCATAGGGTAGGAGACAAGTCATTCTGGATGTCAACATCTTAAACTGTATTGAGAGACTGGGCAGAACTGAGATATGGGGGTATTGTTATAACGGAAGGAGTTAATGGCTGCCATTAACCAGTTCTTTGATCTATGGTTCTCAACCAGGGGCAGGTGTACTCCTAGGGGTACGCAGAGATCTTCCAGGGGGTACATAAACTGATCTAGATGTTTGCCTAGTTTTACAACAGACTACATAAAAAGCACTAGTGAAGTCCGTACAAACTAAAATTTCATACAATGACTTGTTTATGCTGCTCTATATACTGTATTTTATAGTAACGTGATGTACAGATACGCAATGTATTAGACATGCATTTTTTGTCATTTACTGATGCGTACAAGAATGTTAATGAGGTTGAAGTTGTACTTTTTAAGTGAGGTGAAACTTGGGGTACGCAAGACAAATCAGACTCCTGAAAGAGGTACAATAGTTTGGAAAGGTTGAGAACCACAGCAATAGACCATAACAGATCTGGTTAAAGTTGTTAGGTTTGCTAACCAGATGCCAGGGCATCATGTGTCCCCATTTCACCCTTCTGTTTTTGTGATTTTCACCAAAAAAAATTGATATTCTCCCCACCAATGCCTGGAACATTCCTTGAAATTTTGCAATTGATCTGATGTGGCACTGAAAAGTTATCGTCTTACAGACAAACAGACGTAGCCCATCAAGTTGAGCACAGAGCTGTGCAAGTTCAGACATTTGGGTGGGAGATTAGTGAGTGAAGGGAAAAAGATATTTTAAATACACATATCTGCAATAGCAGACAAAACTAGGAAGGGTTTTTTTTTTGTGGGGGGGGGTGGGGAATATTACTTTTCACTTCAGATGCACTGTTGTTCACGTGTACCAGCACATCACACCACCCCTGTTCCCGGAACACTACCCAGCTACAATATTCTCTAGAATGAAGCACCAGGATTATATGGGGACTTTACCCTGGGTTAACCGCCTGCCTGCACAGACCGCCACCACCACCACCACCACATTGGTTCAGACAGATGAAAGTAGCCTAGTTAGTATAAAAGTTTGTGTGTTATTTTGTGACTCTTAAGGGGGTTTTCTTTTTTTAATTAAATATGTTAAATTGAACTTCATCTTTTCATGCACAAGCTTCACTTCTAAAGAGATCTGTGAGACAACAAGTATTTATTCCATTGAGAATTTAGATACATTACTGAATACTTTACAGACCATGTTTCAGTCAGTGGTTATTTTAGACGATGTTCAGCAAATCAGGAAGCAGAGAAGAAATGCCAACAATTTTGCATGGTACCACTGAACTTTACAACACTGTCAATATTACCAAATACTATTCCTAATACCTTTTCATTGTATTTCTTAGTTCAGCCCAAAGAAATACTGCTGTACACTGGCTTGGATTTAAGCCTAGTCAATGTGTTTTCAAATCCAGGATGAAATAAAAATGAAATCACGTTGGTTAAGCCCAAAAGGGTAGTGCCCTGGATGCTCAGATCATGGAAAAGCACAAGGTTAGCCCTTGAAACCTTTCCTTTTGTCCTTTAGCAAGAAAAAAGGACAATACATGTGCAAGTTTGTTCTCTAGGGATGAAACCCTGCCCCCACTGAAGACAATGGGAGTTTTGCCATTGTCTTCTACAGGGTCAGGATTGCACCATAGGTCCAAATCCTGCCCTGACAGACTCCTATCCAGCCAAACTGAATCCATTATGGAACCAAATGTGGATGAAAGTGAGGACATGAGCTGATCCCAAGTGTGATTCTTCTCAACAATGAATTTAATTATGTTACCTTTGCAAGTTCCCATGAGTTAGAAGGCCAAAGCCAAGGTTTGCAGTTTCCCCAGTGAACTTCTCCATTCCTGTTGGTGTGATGATTCAAAATCTCCTTTTTCCACTCTGTGCACAGTGAACAGCTGGACTGAAACTAAAAAGAAAAAAAAAGATAGGAAAGAAACCAAAGTAATTTACCTTAGTACTTGCACCCTTTAAATTACACTTTAAAAAGCGCACAGGATTATTACTACCACATTGCAGCAGAGACTAGAAAAAGGATTCAAGGAACGTTCATTCAGAAATTTGATCAAATGCACAGATTCTCGTATGCAGTGTGCTGAACTGTTATGAAGAGACGTAACTGAGAATTTAGGTATAATAAATACAGTAGGTTAGGGCAGTAGCCTCTCACCTCTAGAGACCTGGATTCAATGAGAGTCCAGACTCAACTGGAAATGAGTCTGAGGCTTCTCCTATCCAGGGTTGAGGCCAGTGCTAGCCAGATGTCTCAAAGGAGGCTTGCGTGACAAGCCCCGTGATGAAAGAGAAGAATACTTTAGCAGCAGAATTTGAAGTTACACATTTTTTCCTTACAGTTTACATTAGGGTTAATAAAAAAAGATATATCTGAGCATGGTTGAATCCTTAGGGAATTTTCAACTGGGAAGGATATCTTAACAGCTAAAGCATGTAACAGCTTATTCCAATTTAACTTTTCTGATTGTTCACTCTCCATGTGCACGCACATACAAACACTCCTCCACCTTTGACATTAACTTTGTAGGGCAGAGGGATTAAATGTGTAGGTGAATTAGACTGTAAACTCCCCAGGGCAGAAACTTTGTTTTATTTGTAGGTCTAATATAGTACCCAGCATTCTTATAGGGCTGCAGAAATAAATAATTGTGGGTGGCACTGAAGAACACCAAAGTGAATGTTTGTTATCTTGAATTATGTTACAGGGTTTGTTTGTTTTTTTTAATGTACTCTAACAGAGAGGAACAGTGAACTGCCAGCTCTCAATGTTGTTTCTGGTATGTAACAATAGTGATTATTATTACTGGATATTATGGAGTCACAGGTCATGCTTCCACATGCTGAAGTTGAATTTAATTTTGCACTTAACGCAGAAATTTAACCACTCTGTTATGTATGAAAAATACAGTATATCCTCTACAAGACTACGAAATTTACTCTGAGCACAGAATGAGTTTTCTGAGAACGTACAAGTAAACTCATTCATTAGTTTCTATTAATTAAAATAGGTACACCTCTACCCCAATATAACATGACCCGATATAACACGAATTCAGATATAACGCGGTAAAGCAGCACTCCGGGGGGGCAGGGCTGCACACTCCGGCGGATCAAAGCAAGTTCGATATAATGCACCTATAACGTGGTAAGATTTTTTGGCTCCCGAGGACAGCGTTATATCGGGGTAGAGATGTACTTTAAAATATTCATCCTGTCTTAGTCCTTTTTGGCCCTATGAGCTTAATAATGGAGTATGTGGACACCATCATAACAACAACAGGATCATGATTAAGGCATTTGAGAAAGTAGTCCCAGATGAGACTAAACAGATTTTTAAAAGACATTTATTTAATTTCTTCAAGGTGTCACTATAGAGCAGTCAAGCTAGTTTGGGTGCCCTTATTGCATTTCTATACCTTAATTTTGTTGGACTTCTTTTTTTATCTAAGCATAACTCTGAATTTCCTGGGTGGATAATGCCTGCTTTTAGATCATTACAATATCCACAAGTGATATCTAACACAATGTTCATATGTCTACGTTACCGTTACATTAAATTAACATGAGTGAAAGGTAGATGAGGCATCTCATTATGGTGCTTAAGGGAAGCTTTCTTCACAACATTAAACTACTCTACATAGATTGGCACAAGCACCAGTTTTCCCTCACAAGAGTACTAAAGAAGCCATGTGAGAAGCTTCCACTATGCCCAACCCTAGCCAGTACTGTTAAACCTTCACTTTCATGTGCACTGACACTACAGTAGACCCTCTGAGTTACAGACACCTCAGGAACGGAGGTTGTTCGTAACTCTGACATGTTCGGTAACTCTGAACAAAACATTATGGTGGTTCTTTCAAAAGTTTACAACTGAACATTGACTTAACAGCGCTTTGAAAACTTTACTGTACAGAAGAAAAATGCTCCTCTCTCAATTTTTTTAGTAGTTTACATTTAACTACATTTACAGTACTGTACTGTATTTGCTTTTGGGGGGGAGAGGTCTTCTCTGCTGCTCCCTGATTGTGTACTTCCACTTCCAAATGAGATGCGTAGTTGACTGGTCAGTTCATAACTCTGAAGTTCTATTGTATTTACCTCTCTCTCTCTTTCCTGGAAACTAAAAACAAAAGTTTTATCACAACTAGGGCTGTCAAGTGATTAAAAAAATTAATCGTGATTAATAGCACTGTTAAACAATAATAGAATACAATTTATTTAAATATTTTTGGATGTTTTCTACATTTTCAAATATATTGGTTTGAATTACTACATAAAACAGTGTACAATGCTCACTTTTTATTTTTGATTACAAATATTTGCATAGTAAAAATAAAAATAGTATTTTTCAATTAATCTAATACAAGTACTGTAATGAAATCTCTTCATCATGAAAGTTGAACTTACAAACGTAGAATTATGTACAAAAAAATAACTGCATTCAAAAACAAAACAATGTAAAAGTTTAGAGCAGGGGTCAGTAACCCATGGAAGGTGTGCCAAAGGCAGCATGCAAGCTGATTTATCATTGCATGCTGCTGCCTGCCTGGGGTCTCCGCTGCCAGCTTGAATGGACGGAACCCTGGGCCAGTAGCAGGCTGAGTGGGGCTGGTGGTCGGGATCCTGGCTGGCAGGGGCTGGAACCCCAGACTGGCAGCAGGCTGAGCCATTCAGCCTGCTGTCGGCCTCAAGTCCCAGCTGCCGGCCTCGCTCAGCCCACTGCCAGTTTGAGGTTCCATCCGCTGGCCCCTGTAAATTTAAAATGTATTACTGGCACGTGAAACCTTAAATTACATTAAATAAATGAAGACTTGGCACACCACTTCTGAAAGATTGCCGACCCCTGGTTTAGAGCCTACAGGTCCACTCAGTCCTACTTCTTGTTCAGCCAATCGCTCAGACAAACAAGTGCATTTGCACGAGATAATGCTCCCAGCTTCTTGTTTACAATGTTACCTGAAAGTGAGAATGGGTGTTCACAACATATTTACATGCCAGATATGCTAAACACTCACATACCCCTTCATCTGTCAACCCCCATCAGAGGACATGTCCATGCTGATGATGGGTTCTGCTAGATAAGAAAGCAGTGTGGACTGACATGTTCATTTTTATCATCTGACTCTCATGCCACCAGTAGGCTGATTTTCTTTTTGGTGGTTTAGTTCTGTAGTTTCCGCATTGGAGTGTTGCTCTTTTAAGGCTTCTGGAAGCATGCTCCACACCTCATCCCTCTCAGATTTTGGAAGGCACTTCAGATTCTTAAACCTTAGGTCAAGTGCTGTAGCTGTCTTTAGAAATCTCACATTGATACCTTCTTTGCGTTTTGTCAAATCTGCAGTGAAAGTGTCCTTAAAATGAACATGTGCTGGGTCATCATCCGAGACTGCTATAACGTGAAATATATGGCAGAACGGGGGTAAAACAGAGCAGGAGACATACAATTCCCTTCTAAGGACTTGAGTTATAAAAAAATAATGCATTAATTAAATTTAACAACCATCACCAGCATGGAAGCATGTCCTCTGGAACAATGGCCAAAGCATGAAGAGGCATATGAGTGTTTAGCATATCTAGCATGTAAATACCTTGCAATGCTGGCTACAAAAATGCAATGCGAACATATGTTCTCACTTTCAGATGACATATATAAGAAGCGGGTAGCATTAGCTCCTGTAAATGTAAACCAGCTTGTTTGTCTTAGCAATTGGCAGAACAAGAAGTAGGACTGAGTAGACTTGTAGGCTCCAAAGTTTTATACTGTTTTGTTCTTGAGTGCAGTTATGTAACAAAAACCCCTACATTTATAAACTGCACCTTCACAATAGAGATTGCACTACAGTATTTGTATGTTGTGAATTGAAAAATATTATTTCTTCTTTCATTTTTACAGTGAAAATATTTGTAATAAAAATATAAAGTGAACACTGGACACTTTGTATTCTGTGCTGTAATTGAAACCAATATATTTGAAAATGAGAAAAATATCCAAAATATTTAATAAATTTCAATTGGTATTCTATTGTTTAACAGTGCAATTAAAACTGTGATTGATCGCAATAATTTTTATAGCGATTAATTTTTTTGTTAATCACAAATTAACTGTAATTAATCAACAGCCCTAATCACAACTGATCTTCAAAACAACAACAAAAAGATATCTAGCTCTGTATAACAGCTATGTATGCCATGCAAAGAGACAGGGCGTTGAGAGCAAATGCAAGGGTCAACAAGGCTTTAGGCAGTTAAGTGCCTAGTAGAGGAGAGCACAGTAAGCTGCAGAAGGAGCAGAGTAGAGCTCCAGTTAGTCCCATAGCACCCTCTGCTGAGCCAGTATTGGACTCAGAAATTGAATGGCCAGGATAATAATGGACCATAAAACTGTGAATTCTAAAGCAAAGAAATTCTCCATCTCTGAATTTCTTGTCTAACATCCCACCCAGAACTTCTTTTCTGGGCTAACAATCAGGATCCCCAATGTGAAGGAAGCAGGGAGGGCCCAATCCTGCAGCCTTCCTGGGACCGTAGTCGGTGATTAAGTAAATGGAGTTGTGCAGATAGAACTGCGAGGTCTCTCATGCAGGTCTAGTTGCAGTTAGGACTGGAAGAGAAGCAGCCCCCCCGCCCCCTTTAAGAACTAAGGTACTCAAAAATAGTGAAATAGACAAGGAGAAAAGGATAATGGTCTAACACAACACAGTGCCCACAACTCTGTGCTCTGCTCCTAAACTCCAACACCTCCTTCCAAAATCAGTCCAGTTTCTTTATTTGTTGATGCTGATTTAAGCAGTAGTGCCATGCTTAACATTGCTGATGCCACGTGTTCAAAATTCCCGAATCAGCCCTCTAAAAATTATTAGCATTTTAAAAAGTAACACGCTGGGCGGGTGGAGCGGGGGGAATAGTTGCCTGCTGGTTCTCGAGCTTTCAGGCTGCTCTCAGATCATGTTTTCAAGGTTTTCTCTGCAACCAAGAGGGCTACAAACGTCTGTCGAATGACAGTCCAGAATCTCTCATCATCCCCACACTGCAGGAACTAGAGCTTTTAAGAAAACTCTTCTCACCAGATGCACAATGCCATCACCAGAGCAGGCCATGCTGACTAGTGCAAGGTTGGTGCTCTCCACGCGGCACAGGCTTGCCAACCTTGCAGGAGTGTCCTGGAGTCTCCAGTAATTCAGGGTTAATCTTTAATGAACGCCTGTCGTGTGAGGAAGTCTCCAGGAACACATCCAACCGCAGCAGGGAGCCGGGGAAGGCCGGCTGCACACTGGGGTAACAAAGTGCACAGGCCGAGCCTAGCGCCCGTGAACGGCGGGGAGGGTCTGATGGGTTGTAAGGGACCCGCCCCCCCGTGGATCCCCAGCATTTGGGCGCTACCTACAGCCCCGCAAGAGCAACCTCCCCTCCCCCGAGCGCGCTGGGGGCCCCGACTCTCACCTGCCGGCCCCGGGGAAGGCAGCGGCTGCGGCAGAGGCGGCCTGCGGGCGCCAGGCGGGCGAGCAGCTGGCGGTGGAAGGCGCGGAGCTGCTCCCCGGCGAAGCGCTGCAGGGCGTCCCGCAGCAGCAGCAGGCAGTGCCCGGCCTTCACCCAGTTCTTGTACTCGGCGCAGTTCAGCCGCGCGGCCAGCTCCGCCAGCGCCATGGCCCGCGCCGCCTTCCGGGGAGGTGGGGGCCCGGCTGGCCCCGCCCTGCAGCGCAGCCCGGCCGCTCAGAGCCACGGGAGCCCCCAGGAGCGGGTGAGCATTGCAAGCTCCCTGAGCGCGGTCCGTCCGTGCCTTCCCGTGCCGCGAGGCGGAATAGCAGGGCCTGGCTTAAGCGGGGAAACAAACAATCATGCGTTTTATCTGAAATACGAGTGTTTAAGCTGGTCTTTCAGCACCTCTGGTTGGAGCCCTGGGCCTGAGTGTTGTCAAGCCCCTGCCTGCCTGGAAGGAGGGCGGCTCTGGCCTTGTATTTACCTCCCCCCCGGCGAGGTTCTCATGTAACCGCATAATTCCGGCAGCTGGAGCTGTAAGAGAAACAACTCTTGCACTTCGCATACTGAAATGACAAGATAAGCTTCAGAAGTTGTACTTGCAGGAGTCATGATTAGTCCGGTAAGGGTGAGATTTACAAGAATGGGCCCTTCTAGGTCAGCTCCAAATGCAAATCCCCTCTCCCAGCCTCAGTTGATGTAGTCTACAGACAGATAACCCCACATTGTTAAGGGAGGAAGGAGACCACCACGTCAATGAACTACTACTTTACTGCTCTGCTAGCACAGCAAGAGATGGCAATTTAGACTATTATGCATGTATGATAACAGTTGATTTAATGATCTTGCTACTTTGAAGGTAAGAGATTAGGACACTAAAGAACAGCCCACGCATAAGGTGCCACATTCCCAAAACAGTGCAAAGTCACAAAGCCATGACAGAAAACCCTTAGCAGAACCCTGAACACTTAAGGCCACCAGAAGTTAGGAAAAGCATAAGTAAAGCAGTACATCTTACTCAAAGACAAAGGGTTCTCTTCTTCCATAAATGTCTAAGCCTGAGCTGTAAGTCCAGCCAAATTCATTTTGTCCAACTGGAGAAGTCTGTTAGCGTACCTCAGAAAGGTTCTATGCACAGATCCCTATGATGATTAAAAAATATCCTACTGAAATGTAAGTACAGGGGAATTCCTTTTAGCCACTCAGAAGCCAAGTTTATCCATCAGCGTGCAGTGCAGTTAAACATTTTCTGCTTTGATAGATGAGTTTATTTCTGACAGATTTATTACATATGCTAGAAACTAAAAATTCCCTAAGCCAATCAGAATGCAGCATGTCACTACTACAGCCAAGAAGAGAGATCACACTGATGCACATTTTTACCAAAATACATGTATCCTACCATCTGTCTGGTGGAACCTACACCATTCACATAGTATGAGGGAAATAAAAGTAAACAGAATTTAGAAGTTTCACTCATCTGCTTTTGAAAATAAATATCCATACTTTGCATAATGGTCTTCCTTAGTATTTGTGCAATGATCTCAATGTAGTTTCCACTATAAGATACTGTTTTAAGGTTAAAGTTAAGCAATGTTATAAATATTTGGACTGAAATTTTCCATGTTAGATGTCTGCCTCAATTTTTAAAAATTAAAAATTCAGCCAAAATGCTTCAGCACCATCAAAAAAAAAAAAAAAGGAGGGGTGGGAATGATATATTGCCCATTTTAAAAAAAATGCTGGCAACCTTTTCTTTGAAAAACTTGGCAGGGGATGAACCTTTGAGTCGGGGATGTGCCTTTTATGATCCCTGTGAAAACACGCCCAGATTTGCCCATCTTATAAAACTTGGGATGTGGAGGGTGTCTTAAACAGATAGCTAAGGGTTAATGTTTCTTTTACCTGTAAAGGGTTAACAAAGGGAACCAAACACCTGACCAGAGGACCAGTCAGGAAACTGGATTTTTCAAAGCTTAAGGGAGGGAATTTGTGGGTGTTTCTTGGT
>NC_133769.1:214503060-214555843 GCF_003597395.2 Chelonoidis abingdonii | reverse complement strand
ATCTAAGCTGGTAATTAAGCTTAGAGGGTTCATGCTAGCTTCTCAAGTTATGAACACTAAGGTTCAAATCTGAGTAGGAAGCTATGACAGAGGGGGCAGAAGGTGTCTCACCCTGTGCAGTAACTGAGGTTCTTCGAGATGGCTGTCCCTGTGGGTGCTTCACTTTAGGTCAATCTGCACCCCTGCACTTGTAATCAGATTTTTAACAACAGTGCCTGGTTGTGTCACACATGTGCTGTCCCTATCTTGTGCCATCTCACATGGTTACATAGCACTATGCAATCAACTCTCCCTCCGTTTCTTCTCTATTACGGTCTATGGTGCAAAAAAACTCTGAAGTAGAGGGGAAGGAGGACGGTAGTGGAGCACCACATGGACAACTCTCTCAAAGAACCTCAGTTACTGCACACGGCGAATAACCTTTCCTTCAAGGAGTGTCCCTGTGATTGTAGAGCAGTGTCCTTCTATGGAAGAAAGGGGCTTCAGAGTTGCAGTCGTGGCAGATAAAACCACAATTACCAGTAAAGAATCTGACGACAAGTGCTGCTCTATGGCATAATGCTGTGTGAACATATGGGTTGATGCCCAGATTGCTGCTTTGAAGATGTTCATAATTAGTACATTGTTGAGGAAGGCTATCAAGGCAGTGTGCGCTTGGATCCCTGGTGGGGGCTGTAGCTGTTGATAGCAAAGGTAAAAGCATCTGGAGATCCATTTAGACAGCCTCTGTTTGGATATGGCATCCCCCTTAGATCATTCTGTGATGGAAAGAAATAACTTTAGTGACTTTTTGAAAGACTTTGGCCTCTCAGTGTAAAATGCTAGTGCTCTTTGGATGTCCAGGATGTGAAGCATTGCTTCTTGTTTATTCCCGTGAGGTTTTGGGAAGAACGATAGGGAGATGGATGGGTTGATTCAAATGGAATGAGGAAACTATTTTAAGTAAGAATTCAGGATCTGGTCTTAGGGTAACTGTTTTTGAAAAATATTGTGTAGGGGGTGTGGCCTGAGGGCCCTGTTCTCCTACTCATCTGGCGGATGTGATAGTGATGAGAAAGGCCACCTTCAATCGAAAGGTGGAGAAATGAATGGATGGATTGTGTTGGATGGGTCCAGCAATAGAAAAGGTGGCAAGAGTCTCTGGTCCTTGACCAAACCCTCAACATTGTTGTTTAGAGGTAAGTTATTGGGATGTCGAGGGCTGGGAAGGGAGTGGTCTCCGTCGTGCGGGTCTGTGCCTCTGCAGGTCATATTGCCTCTGAGGGTGTGTGTAGGTTGCAGTTCTAGATCTTTGCACCAAGTAATAATTGCCCAATTTTGTGTGTGTAGGCGTGTATATGCCCAAAGATTTGAGTGTCACTCAAGAGTCCTTCAAAGCGTGAAGGGACTCGTGTTTTGGCTGCGAACAGCTTGGGGCCTTCCAACAGGACACGGTTGTACCTTTGGAAAATCAAAGTGGAGAAGCCAGGAACCCTGTTGCATTACTATGGGCATGGCACTGGAATGTGCCACCATGTCTGCAGAGTCCAATGAAGTTTGTAAAGTTGTGTGAACTAAGAGTTGATCCATGGATATAAATGCTTTAAATTGTTCCTTTTTGTCCTCAGGTATGTGTTCAATAAAGTTAGACATTGAGTAATCTGACTGTCTTTGGCCATTAATGCTTCATAGTTTGTAATCCTAAACTGTAGGGCTGCGTAAGAGTAAGCTTTACGAAAAAAGTCCAACCTTTTCCAGCCCTTGTCATATGGGGTGGATCTGGAATGGTGGTGTCTGCCCCACTTGTTCACGCCCTGTTCCATCAGAGAGTGATGTGGAGTGTAAAAATAGAAATTCCATCCCCTTGGAAGGTACATAGTATTTTTTATCTGCTCTTTTGCAGGTGGGCAGAATTGTTGCTGGGATCTGCCAGAGGGGCTTGGCTGGGTCTACAAAAGCCTCGTTTATTGGGAGTGCAATCTTGGAGGAGGTTGAAGTATGGAGGATGTCCAATAACTTACATTGGGCCTCCGCAACTTCTTCCAACAGTATCACCAGGGAATCTGCAATCCTCAAACTTTTCCTGGAACTGTTTAAAGTCAACCCCTGTCATGGGTGGTAGGGGCATGATAGCTTCATCCAGAGAAGAGGATGAAAAATTGGCATCTGGCATGACTTCCTAATCTGAAGTCTCTTGCAGTTCTTCAACTGCCTTTTCCGGAGGTTCAGAGGGCCCAGGTACAGAGGGTGATGGAGAATGCCTTGACCTCTCCCTGAGTGGACTGGGAGGCTTAGGGTAATGTTGGCAGCATGTTGTTCATGGGTCCCAGTAAGGCCACTGTGGTGGAAATGACATCCATGGGTGTCTGTACCATCCTTGAGTTTCAGGTGTTTATGGTGCTCTGGTGGACCTGGTCTTGTAGCTGTGAGTATAGGTGAGGAGTGATGGGAGGAGTAGATTTCCCCTTCATCATCCTCCTTCTCATTGCTAGATGAAGGAGGAGCTGATCTGGGTGGTGTGGTAAGATGGCACAATACTGAGCGTGCTGGAGTAAGGTCGGAACCAAGGAGTGGAGATTCCAGTGCCAAGGAGACTAGAATGTCGTAGAACTCACTGCGGTACCGAGAGCATCAGTACCAAGGAGGGTGTTGTCAGCCATACTGATGCCTTTTCCGCGGTTGTCAGTGACGAGGGTCATGCACTATGTGCTGTAGAGGCAGAAGGTGGCACCACAGACTGTAGCACTGCCAAGCTGCTCGGTGCTGCATGTTAGAGCAGCTTCGGCAGTACCAAGGCAGGGATGATTGTTTCCCTTTAGTGCCTTTTTCCCAGATAGCCTGCTTAGGGTCTTTGCCTTGCATGGTACCCATTGTACTGGATGGTCCCACTACCTCAGAGATGAACGGTGTTGGTGTGGTCAGTAACAATGGGGTCCAACAGGTTGGGGAACGTCTTTTTTTGGCGGTTTCCTGAGGACGGGTCAGAACACGCTTGTCGTCTTTTTAGCAGGGTGTTCCTCTGAGAGGGTGGTGGGGAACCTCTGTCAGATGCCACTAGTGGTGCCCAGTGTCCAGGAGGGGTCTGTGATTTCAGATGCCAGACGCAGAGACTTCTCTATCATGAGGAGTTTTAGCTGTGGATCCCTAGCTTTCCTGGCACGAGCCTTGAGATTGTTGCAGTGCGAGCACTTCTATGGTATGTCTCTCTCCCCAAGCCAGCAGACACATTGTGAGTGCCCATCAGACATCAGGATTGAGGACTGGCAAGTGAGGCAATTTAAAACCCAGAGAGCCAGGCATGCAGGAGGCTAACTGTACTATACTAAGGTGTATCCTAATATCTGAAAACTTAAATTCCTAAGAATAAAAACAAAAAAAAAAAATAAGAATGAACAGGGAAGACATTGGGTAATAAACTAAACTATTAACTATTGGTTAACTAACTAGTATTCTAAAATTAAAGACAGACTAAGATTGGCTCAGAGGCGCTGCCAGTTGTTACATCTCAAGCCCAAGGCGATGGAGAAGAAACTGAGGGAGGGTTGGTCACACAGCACTATGTAACCGCCTGAGACAGCATGAGACAGGGACAGAACATGTGCGACTCAAGCAGGCACTGGAGAATTTTAGTAGCAATTACAAGTGTACGGGCACAAATTCACGTAAAGTGGAGCGCCCACAGGAACACTGCTCAAAGAAGAGCAGCAGTTTGCATGTGCTCAATGGAGACTTGCTGGAGCTTAACAGAAACTCTATGAGCATGTGCCATCTTCTCACAGCTCTTAGACCTGCAACATCTCCACAGAGCAGCTAGGCTTGCTCCAGCCCCAGGCTACCGGAGCAAAGCCACACTTTCACTACCATTGCTGCCTAAGGTTGGGATAGGGTATCAGAACTGAGAGCAGGGAGCCCGTCCCTCCTGTGCTCACAATGACCTCCTGCTGGCACCAAGGCATCATGGAGGATGAAGCTTCCTGATTCAAATGCAGACAAGATTCAGACCTAGGGTGTTGTGAGGGAGGGGCAGTGGGGGAGTAGATTGGGACAAGAAGCCTGGGCAATAGAGACTGGGACTTGAGGCTGACAGGACTATCGGTAACTAATGGAGCAAGGAGAGAGAGGTGACGAGCTGGGATGTGGGGGGAGAAATGGGCAGAGACTGGGACAAGGATCTAGGAGAAGTGAGGACACATTAGATGAGAAGCTGGTGGAGGAGACTGGGACCCAGAAGAGACAGGGAGAATGAGAAGAGACAGGGAGAATGAGTGGAGAAGGGAGCAGGAGCACCGCCAGCTTTTTTGCAGCCCTAGGCTGCGGAAGGTCCCTCCCCCAAAATGCCACCCCCCGCAAATGTTAGTGCCCTAGGTGACCGCCTAATGGGTTGCGCCGGCCCTGGAAGGGGGAGAGAGACTGGGGGACTGGAGAGTGAACTGGCACAGGCTAGGGAAGGAGACTGGGATGAGACATTTGGAGGAGCAAGACTAGGATTTACTGGCAAGGAGATTGGACCAGGATCAGAAGCCTAAGGAGTAGAGACTGGGGACTTGGATGAGTGGCCAGTGGTGGGGCATAGAGAGGAGAAAAACAGATTGGAAAGGATGGACCAGGAGTCAAGCCTGGGGTAAATGAGCAGAGTCTGTGCCCACTAGCGCACATTCCCCTCCAGAACATGGAATGGAAATCTGAATCTCATGATTCCTCTGCTGTCAGCAAATATTTGTGAAACCCACTGTTAAGATTGCCAAGCAAAGCACTCAGAAGTTAGGAAATACCAGAATTAAGGTTGCCTGTGCAACCTTAATTCAGCCCCCTATGTTTCCATTGTCTGTCTCTCTCATTCTTCTGTCAGTAGGCAGCTTTGTCTGAAACAGTCAGAAAGTACCAGAAAGTGCTGTGCTCCAAGGCAGTATTCTCAGTTACTCAAATTGACCGCCAAAACTTTCCATAACAATAATGCTCTGGGAATAATTCAGTGTGGCACGTGGGTGTAAGGGTCTTTCTAAAGTGCTCAGTCCGTCCAAAGCCCTCTGTCTCACAGCACTTGTGTCCCTGAGCATTAGTAAAACAGTGATCACATCCCCTTCTCCAGAAGCTGGTTCCTTAGGGCAGGTAGCTAGTGAATATTGAAATTATCACACCATGAATAGTAACCCAGTGTAGTATTTGATGTAATAGTTTTTCAGCTCCGTGACTTCTGTTCTACTGCAGACATCTTTAGTGCATCCCCCATCTAGTTTCTAATTTCAACCTGGATGTGAAGGCAGGAGTTGAGTGAATAAACTAGGTTAAAAGTTTCAAGTGTAGAGAGTTTAACCATCTTTCACATAATAGATAAATACAAGAGAAAGGGACCAATATACACAGAAGAAAAAAAAGTAGCTGAAATTTGAATCAGAGACCAGTGTGAAGGATGGCAGGAACTTCAGAGGAGCTGGCTCTTCCACCAAAAAGGAGAGATGCATGTAGAAAGCCCAAGAAGCAGCTGCTAAAGAGAGAGGAGTAGAAACACAAAGTCCATAAAGCAGGCAAGAGTAAACCCATGGAGGATTTTTAAAA
The DNA here is from genome assembly GCF_003597395.2 of Chelonoidis abingdonii. Taxonomy (NCBI): domain Eukaryota; kingdom Metazoa; phylum Chordata; order Testudines; family Testudinidae; genus Chelonoidis; species Chelonoidis abingdonii. The sequence continues at coordinate 214,550,308 of NC_133769.1, read as the reverse complement.
TTAGTTTGGAACTGATTCTTAAGATGAATGGACAGTCAATAGAACTATTTGAGAAACTTCATTAAGACTGACAAATTTTCATACCTTCCTTTTACTTGCCGATTTCCCAATGTAGTGTCCAAGCTGAGAAGTTAAAGTTATTTCTTCACTTTTCTTAGTCAGCTTCAGCTCTCCTGAATCAGTTTGTCCAACTTCACTGAACACAATTTGAAAACAAGATTGCTTCGTAATTCTTCTACTTCTCTCTCCACCATCTGACCCCTATTCCAATATTATATGCAAAATTAAGGATTTCAATAGTAACAGCAGTATGGGGGGGTAGGTGGAGTCCTTAAAATGAAAGGCACAACAAGAATGCAGGAGCACTGAGAAAAAATGCCTACTCGCACTATATCACGTGGCCTTTGCTATGTATATATGGTGTCTTTTCACTTTGATAAAAGAAAACTAAATTTATATTTTAAATTGGGTTATAAACTAGAATTGATACACTATGTAAGTACAGTTTCCTTAAGATTTAAAAATAATCAGAATTATTGGCAGAGTGAAGAAGTCATTGTTGGGGACCAAAATTATTTCTTCCACAGAGTTGGGGGCAGAGAAAGGATGGGGCCAAAAACGCAAACAGCCATGTAGGAGATAAGGCAAATGATCTGAAGTGGCTGAAAAAAACCCTGATAGTATTTTTAATTATAAAATGTGTCACATCTAAGACAACAACACGTATATCAAATTTTAGTCAAACATTTTACAACGATTCACTTCCTAAAGTGATATAATAGAGAGAGGGGGAAAGTTCATGGAAATAATACAATCTTAGTTTAAGTTTTTTTATCTAGTTTATTAAATATTGCTTTTTGGGGGCCATGTTAACAACAAGCCCAAATAATTTGTTTAAAGATTCAAAGCAGTAATATTAAAATACAGTTTCAATATAAAGTTTGTCACAGTTTTACAGTATTCAAAATGACAGATCTGCCTTAAAAAAACCAACCAACCAATTCTATTACACCAAAACATAAAAAAAACCCAACAAACAAGTTTGGCATTTTCCATAATCTTAGTATAAAACAGAATATTAAATCTATTAGCGGCAAGCTGACACTTTAATCTATTACCTAGTCTGAAATGTATCCCTTAAAACACACTATACAAGAGCACTATATAAAAGTTATGGGTTGATGATCATTTGATGAAAGTGCATCCCTGAAGGTTTCCCAGTTTAATATATTTAGCTCTTTAAAAAAACATAACATGTCAAAATGTCCTTTTCTCCTTTTTTTAACTGAAGGCTTTACTTCAGAGATTGATATTTTTGCTGCTGAGTCTCTTGTTTTTCAGCCTTGTTTTAAAAGTGTCTATGGGCGCCCACCAGGGGTTAGGGCAAGATTAACCATTAAATCACGAACAGCTCCAAATATTGTGCATTCACCTGGAAAAGGAAAAAAATACAAGTTAGCATGACAGAGAAAAAAATGAATTAAACAATCGGGTTAATTCAATTTAATTTGTAACAAGCAAAGTATGCTACTCAAGCTCGCTCCACACTGGGCTCACATGGTGCTTTCTGATTTTTAAATACCGTGTAATACTTTAACATAGTCTAAACAACTATAATTTACCCACACTGGCTGGTTTACCAGCGTTAAAGGATTGTTTAGACTATGATTTTAGCCTTAGAAGAGAAAGAGCCTTAAAGACAGTGCTAATTAAGACTTGCAAATTCCACTGACCTCAGGGACTTAGCCTGCATGAATATGTCATTTCAGGAATGTTTTTGTATCTCTGGTTCAAGTTTCCAAACCCATTCACTCCAACAGCGTTAGAATTCTTGAACATGTCAGGTAAAGTAATTTCAGCTTGAATTTCTTAGCACAGTGTCTGGTCAGCCATAAATCTGCCAGAAACTAGTGGCAGCTAGTATTAAAGCTTTAATACCTTTTGAGTCTCATGAATCCATGGGATGATTTATCATACAAGGAATTTCTAGTTCTTTTGTAACCTGTTCATAAAAAGCTTACAAGTGCTGCACCTTATCAGATTTGGTTTCATAAAAACTTCAAGAAATTGACATAAGTTTACATATAGTAGCTGATTATGAGCAGCAACTAAACATTTAGAAGAAAAAACAAGAAGTTTGAAACTAGTGCTGGGTGGAAAATGGTTTCCAGTCCACAAGAATTTAAGATGTCAAAAAAATTCCCATCCTAAAAATCAGGATAAAAAGGCAAAATTGAAATGCAAAAAAGTTTTAGATGGGGTCAACTGAAACTTTTTTTTAAAAAAACACTTTTCACTTAAGTTAACTTAAAATGACGTTTCACTTCAAAATTTAACACAAAACATGAAACTGTTGTTTCAAAAATGTCAAAGTGAGACATGGACAATTTCAAAATTTCTCAAAATTTTTTTGAAATGGGAAATTCTTCAAAATCAACCCCCCTTCTCATGAACAGTTTCAAAAAACCAGCATTTCCAGCAACAAGGTTCCCCATAATGTCCCTATTTGAAACCTTTTATGCAGATCAGTTTCAATGACACCCAACAGTTGTTTTAGAAGAATTTGACAAAAATATAAAAATATATAGCCACCACAAGCCAAGGTCAAGAAATTTTCATTTTTATTCCAACAAGACTCCAGATCTCAGGCCACACAGTTCTCTAATTCCTTTCCATCAAGAAATGTACAGCAAAGAGTATGGTACAATTTAAAAAAATAAAGAGTTTAAAACAACAAGTTTTCGCTTAGTCAGGTTCTTTAGGATACATTCTTCCTCTCAACTTAACTTTGGGCTTCTTAAGCTGTGTCAATTAAGATCTGTTATATTCTGCTGCTGAGGGACGATGGTGTGATCTAAGTGATTAGAGCAGAGTGCACTGGGAGCCATTAATCCCAACTGCTGAACCAAACAGTCACAGCATGACTTTGGGCACGTCATTATTTCCTTGCACCGTACACCCAGCTGCAAAAATTGGCTAAATAAAATGAAATACCTCAGTGAAAATCAGATATTTAGAAAAGGTTAGCTCAGGTGAAGTGTAACAAAAAAAACTGAAGTGTTTGAAGGCCTTGGTCCTACAAACTCCTCCACATAGGCAAACCCTGGTATCCCCACAGCTTGTAGAGCAACTTGCAGGACCGAGGCATATGCTTAACCACACTGGTCCACAAAATACAGTTTCTCTTGGGATTCTCTGCCTTTTTTCAATGTAAGGTTAATCTTTTATTGAACACTTGGTATTTGATTTCCTTTTGGGAAGGTGGGGGTGGAAGTCTTTCCTGGAAGAGATTCACTGCATATTCACTAGGAGTTAATGTTTCAGGGAAACAAAGATTTAGGCAGTGTTTAACAATAGGTACCTGAAAATAAAACTCTGCCAAAAAAGTCACTTTTCAGTTACTAGTATTTTATTAAAAGGAAAATGAAGTTGAGTACAAAATACTCTCTCACAAAAAGAGAGAGCAAGGTAAAAGATACAGCCAAAATGAGGCAACACTGATTATAGTATACAATAAGTGTAAATAGTACCATAAGTGTTACTTCATGGATTTTTAATCAGTTCATCTCATTTGTCTCATCCTTCCTTAAATATTTCAGTTGTGAGCATAATACAGGTAAGTCAGTCTTGCCATTTCCTGTCACTTTTATTGCTGCAAATCACATTCCTGCAGTGGGTATGTTTTTGTAACCACAAAGATCGAACATTTATCATCTATAGTCACAATCATTCAGACAATAGGTATTTGTCTTTGTTGAAATTAAACAATTTGAGACATTTTCCTAAACAATTTTTACGGATACATTCTTGCAACAACTATAGTTTTCTGACAACAGATCGGAAGTAGGTGTTAGAATACAGGGAGTGCAATTCTCTATCCTTAGCTAAAACCAGGCAGGAAGCTCTCCCTCTTTTCCCTGACATGGGGAGTCCCCGTTCCACTCTGACTGGTGTGGTGAAAATTCACCAAGCAGGGGAATTTGAAGTGAGACCAGCAGAAGGAGCTAGTGCCTTGCTGGAAAGTTTCTGGGTCTCTGGATCCTTCCAGCTAGTGGGTGGAGCTGCAACAGCATTTGTCAAAAGTGATGTCCCAGCAAGGAAACCCTTATTCACACCTCTTTTTTACAGGAGATCTGTCCCCAGCTAGCTATCCCTCTCCTTCACTGGGGACAAGTATAACCTTTTCTACCCCACCAAAAAGACAAAAGGAGAACCCTCTCCACCCACCTATACATCTTTCCAAAGGTCTTAAACCTTTAAAATGGCAGCAAACTGCATCAAGCATTTCAAAAGTTTCCAATAGAGCGACAGCCCCCCCCCCTTTTTAAAAACAAAACAAACAAACAAACAAACAAACAAAAACCACATCAATACAGACACTATATCCAGGTAGAAATGGGGCTGGAGTACAAAGGGATGTCTCCTACCTACGCCACATATTTCTTTGACTGGCTAGGATCCTACTCGAGGACATGAGCTCCTTTCAGATACACTTTTTTCTTAGCCCACGGAACAGAATGGGGACGTGTCCCATCTCATTTCATCAAGATCTACGGTTATAGCTACAAAAACTGGTGAACTCCACCTTCCTATCTTGGTCAATTTACCAAAGAACAGATCTCAATTTTGGACATTACAAGTAGCTTTGAAGATTGTTCCCTATGCTGTGGCATTCCTACGATATTTTACTGTGGATTTCATTTAATCGTAACTTCAGGAACTGAGATACTATAGTTCGGCTCAGAGAAAGATCTATATTTTTCCCCCACTAGTACTCAACAAGAGAACTTGCTCTTCTGATACACCGAGTAAACTTTGTTTTTTGAAGGAGTGCTATTTACCCAGCTGAGCATTCAAATCTATTGTGTACAGAAATCCTGTGGGTAAAACTCCTTATTAAAAAAAAAATTATCACTGTGTAAGATGTTATTCCAAAACATCAAGATTATCACCTACTAATTTTAAACAAAACAATTATGTTTGGTTAGTTAAGTGGAACAACCATGTTCTGTTATATGTAACATCATGCTCAGTAATAAAGTGCCCAAACCTATTTATCTTTAAATCTACAAATGGGGAGGTGGCGTAGGACTGAGATCTCTCACACATGACCCTTGGAAAAATGAAATTGCAAGTTCAAAGTTATTTCTGAGAGTTCAATTGCCCTCCTCCTCATCCTGCTAGTTCTTAGGAAGTGTCTAACACAGGATAAGAGTCAAGCCACAGAAGGAATTAAAGTAGAGGACCCTATAAGGTCTGGGAAGCCTTGCCCAAGCCTTGTTTGTTTCCCCCCACTCATCAACATTGCTAGTAAGTTTAATATGACAGAAGATGCAATATTAATGTGAACGTGGCATGATTACCATCAAAACAGGTACATCTCTACTAATTTACAATGTTAACATTCTAAAATTCTGTCACTTGTTATGCTTGATGCTTTATTTGAAAAGTATTGTGAATTAGATTAAGATATATAAACACTTAGAAGCAGAATTCACCCTTTGAGTTCACCATTTAAGCCCTATCGGGGTGTGCTTTTAAAAAAAGTGTGTTTTTTAAAAGTGGTTAAATAAAAACGTTGCAGCAAAACTGAAACAATTTTCATTCTTAGAAACAACTTACATGCAAGAGCTTCACAGCACATTTGGTAGAAAGTGAAAGTTTTCACTGCACCCATTACAACACTGGTAGAGCGTACATTCAGCAAACAATCACTCAGATCATTTTTCATTCTTCATGATACATGCATGGACAGTGTTTGATCGGTGCTTTAATATATCTTTATGCTATTCTATTGAAATGGTTTATTAATCTATGGTAAACCATGAAATCAGATGTTTTACCACAGCATTCCAATTGTTATTTACACTGAGTCCACTCATGAACACTATGTTGCTGTGACTGCAGTAGCATAAGCCATGTCAAAATACATGCATTCTACCTCCTAGACAAACAGTAAACTAGCTTGTGCCATTAATACAACCCTCTGGCACAAATAACTGGTACAGTCTCAATAGGAATCAACAACACATAAATTAACCCTATCAGGACCTGTAGATCACCTTAAGAAAGGCTAATCGATCCTCTCTCCACAAAGACATGCATTACAAATCACTAAAACTAAACCCCACTTATTCTTAAGTCTGAATACTTCTTGAGTTCTGTCTACTGGATATGTACAGTACCTGGTCGTGGAGAATTCAGTTCTGCAAACCTCTTTAGAATACTGCTAACCAACATGGGAGCAGCAATGGAAGAGTTCTGCTGCCTGGGAATGTCTGCCTGTTGCGTTGTACCTGAAGCCATATCATAAATGATTGGAACAATAATACTAACGGCTTCCTGCGGGACTGTAGTTTTCTGTGTTAACTGAAGCTGTGAGTAAAACAAAAAAAAGATAAAGCGTGTATTAAGATAAAACAGTATTTTTCAGATACACACATAATGTTAGGATAGTTGCCTTGCTACTTCAAGCCCTACCCTGTAGTCAGGTCCTTTTTAATTTCATTTCCTTTTACATTATCTATGTGGGGAACACCTTCAATACAGTAACACACAAAAACTAGGTGTCACAAAGATTCTACACCTAAGAAAAGGTATTGAAGTAAAACTAATTGTGGCCATAGCTTTCCACATTGTCTTCATGCACAATAAATTCTTCACATTTTATACGAGCCCCCTGTCCAAAACAGAACTGCTCACTGCAGCAAAACTTGTAAACATTTCTAGGCCTGTATTTTATACACATCTCATGTTTCACAGATAACAGCTCAATAATTAGGAATAATCTACATCCAGTCTCAAGATGCTATAGCTGCGATAACCTCCTAAGGACCATTCGCACTGCCAGGTACAACTGATTTAGTAACTGGTTAAAGGCACCATCATCTAAACCTGACGATTAACACAGTTCAGTTTGTGTCCACACAGTGGCTTTCCTGCCATCAGACCACATTTGTATCACAACATTCTGGGAAAATGCAAGCAACTATCCCACAGTGTTTCAGCAAAGAACAGGAAGACCAGAGGGGACACATACAGAATGGCACCAGCAGTGCATGAAGCAATGAACTTTACGATACTTTAATTACAGCATCGACAGAGAGCAAGAAGGAAGACTAGCCAAAAAAAAAGGTCCGCAGGAATAGTAATGGGGTCATAGCCACAGAAAGGAAAAGTGTGAACGCGTTATAGAAAAAACAGTATGCAACCCTAGGCCTCTTGCAACAGGAACATTTTTAGCTACCATGGTTACTAGCCAAGAATAACCAATCCATGTGCAGACAGAAGCCAGGTTTACAGAACCGACCCTTCTACTAGCTGGTTAGTAACACTGCTCTTCTTTCAGACCCTGTCCACGCTGCAGCTTTTAATAAAAAGACAGCTATTATACTTACAAAAAACAACATTTTGGATTTCAGCACAACAGCAGGTGTTCCTGGAGGTGCAATTGGTGGGGCACTGGGAGGAATCGTTAAACAAAACTGCACATTCCATTTCAATTGGCTTGCTTGATCAGGGAACTGTTTTTAAAACATGCCACAGAGAACATAATAAAGCAAGGCACATTAAGGTAACATATGTGTTTGACTACTGTAACATGTTGGTACTGTTAAATGACACTTAAGCTAGACTCTTCAAGCTTTCAGATGATTTCACATTTAATATAAATATAATTAAGAGTCAACAAGTCTCCTCTTGCTGTGAGAATGGTTCTGTGAATCTACACTGAGATAGCAATGAAAAGATACTATACAAACACACAGTTGTGTGATTTTCATCAAATGTGTCAAGTCTAGGGAGAGGACAAGTTTTTGTTGACCTCTTAGTAAGAAGCACAGTGAACAAATCTTTATTGAATTTACGTATTTAATATTAGATTCTGTATCTTCATTTACACTACAGGGTGGAATTCATTCTGCAGTCACCACAAACAGATTTTTATTATTTCAAGTGCAGACTTTGGAGTTCAGCAGACTAAATGTTGTCAATAAAGTTAAAAAAAAAAAGTAACTTACCAACTCCAGTTTCATGATGTGTACACAGTCCCTGAGGATATGCGTAGGAGCGCCTAGTAGTTTTGTAAAAGCTATTAGCGTGTTTGCTTTAAATGGTGGTCCTGCAACCTACAATAATACAATACCAATTAGTACTGTCCATCTAGATCAAAACTGGTCCATTTGCTATTTACATAGCACCACAACTGTGCATAAGCTGTTAATCACTACTCTTATCCTGCAACCCTTACTCTCATCACTAGTTCCACTGATATTAAGAGAATTACTTATGAATAAGAGCTGCAGAATAGGCCAATATTAAGGTGACATACAAAACAAGACACTGAATGTTAGTAGTTTAAGTACATACTCTTGTTTCAAAGAATTTTTCCAAAACTTGTAGTTCTTCTGGTTTCCATTGTCCTGCATTTTCAGGTGTTACTTTTAGCTGCAAAGTCTGGTTGGTTTTCGGATTAAGGGCAACCCTGCACTTCAGTGCATCTGTCTTAAACATTATTACACCTGGTTCATTGGAGTTTATTAGCTGTAGCTGTATGAACAGAAACAATGCATCTAATTAGTACTTCATGGAACAGCAGAAGAACAAACTCACTTCTCAGGACTCCCCCCCCCCCCCACCACTCAATTTTGAAGGCTGTTTCTTTTAACAAGAGCACCAATTAAGATTTGGCCACATAAAAACATCACCTTCAGGAACAATACAGTGCTAGATTCCAGCCCCAACTCTGCTCCTTTTGCATTGTTTTGGAAGCACAAAGGAGGAGAAACTGACCTCCTCTCTCCACAGCTGTTGATTACTTCAGCATGGAAGGAATCTTCAGCACTTCCTCCCCAACCCTAGGGGTGAGGGTATGGCTGGAGCACACTGCATTCTGGTCATTTCCAGCTGGGGGGTTACTCCTTAGAATGTACAGCCAGCTGGAAAAGTTTAGAGCAGCCCCAAGCCTGCTCCATGCACCACTTAGAGTATAACCACCCCCAAAATCAGGGATCCATAATCTGACACCATAATGGCTCTCCACCTCACCCTGCTACACCTACGGGGGGACTGGGTATCAGAGGATCTGGGCCCCACTCATCTTTTATTTATTCATTTTTTAAAAGAACAGCTATCACATTATATGGCTGCAGTTTCCCTTTTTTGGGGGGGGGGGGAAGAGGGCAAAGGGAGGGAGGAGAAATCTCACAATATTTTGCATACAGCTAGGAAAGGTAATTTATCAAGAACTCAGATACTACTGTGATGGGGACACATAAGTGCCTACACAGAGGGACCAGATATTTACTGTTGTCAGATAAGTTGGAGACTCCACATCTAGAAGTGTGGGTTTCCCTGAAGTTAAGGACTTCAGAATATGGTCAGCCTAAATTTGGAGAGGATTAAATTGTGTTAAACTGTATTAATAGACTGATACAATATTGTTTCACTTTGCCAACAGCATGAAAAGCATATGCAAGAAAGTTAAAATGTAAGTTTGAGATCCTCTACATTTATATAGAGATTTACTAGCATTAATTAAGCCCTTACATCCCAGATGTGAGGGTTAGGCAATTATTACACTCATCGTACTGATGAAAAGAACTGAGGCAAGGAGATTCAGTACTTTTTCTTAAGTTCATTCTTGAGTCAGTGAGAGAGCCAGGAATAGAACACACAGGAATTCTGACTCTTCAACCCCTACTCTAATCACTGGACTTCATTTATTCTAGATCTATTTTACACAGTTCTTCAAAATAGATGTTGAAGGTGTATGGAGTTTCAACTAGAAAGCTGGAAACGTTTATTAGTGGCAACATTCTGGATATCTGTTCCTACTTCCTCTTTTTCTGAGATGCTGAAAGCAATTACAATTCAGACAGAATAGTTTGTGATTTATTATGAAGCAGACCTACAATGCAATCATGCGACAAACTACTGTTTAGAAAGTTACACTTGAAAGTCAATAGTTGGAGTTACAAATTAATCATTTAAGTACCGTTTCTTGCTGGATGATCCTCTGAAGGTGTCGCCTCATAATAACTGATCCTAGAAATCGCTCTAGAGGGGAGCAAAGATAGCTGCCGGCTAGTCCAGGTACAAGCCCAGGAGTAGGAGAGGGCAGCAGTAGAATATTCAAGGCACTGTGAGTGAGGATTGTGGGGATAGATGCAGCCCAGGAGCGCTGAGGTAGTTTACGAGGTGGAGGCATATTAGTTGGCATTGTTTGGGAACCTGATGGAAATAGAAAAATTCTCCCTATTGAAAGTGTACAGAGTTTGACTGCATGTTATGTTTTCAAATTTTTGGAAGACACTATACAAAAAAGTAACAAAGATGACAATGCTTGCCCCAGAGAGTGCGCAGGATGTCAGACAGGATGGAACTAATGGACAAAACCCAGAAGTAAATGGGGATGGTTTTGGAGGAAAAGGTAACAACAAGACTAATAGCGTTACCATGGAAGTAGAAGTTTCATCCTGCCAATTTCATATATTTAAAGACTAATCTTTGCTTTATCTTATAGAATCATAGAACATTACGGTTGGAAGAGACCTCAGGAAGTCATCTAGTTCTATCTCCTGCTAAAAGCAGTACCAACCCCAACTAAATCATCCCAACCAGGGCTGTGTCAAGCCGGGACTTCAAAACCTTTAAGGATGGAGATTCCACCACTTCCCTACATAACCCATTCCAGTGCTTCACCACCCTCATAGTGAAACTGTGTTTCCTAACATCCAACCTAGACCACCCACACTGCAACTTGAGACCATTACTCCTTGTTCTATCATCTGCCACCACTGAGAACAGCCAAGCTCCATCCTCTTTGGAACCCCCTTTCAGGTAGTTGAAGGCTGTTATCAAATCCCCCCCTCACTCTTCTCTTCTGCAAACTAAACAACCCCAGTTCTCTCAGCCTCTCCCCATAAGTCATGTGCTCCAGCCCCCTAATCATTTTTGTTGCCCTCCGCTGGACTTTCTCCAATTTGTCCTCATCCCTTCTGTAGTGGGGGGCCCAAAACTGGACACAAACTCCAATCTTCCCAGGTAGTTCCTCCTCAAGGGGATTTACAGCACTAGTTGCCATACAACATAGGCCCAGCTACAGCAACAAAGTCAAGTAGTACGACCATTATACTGAACCCCTGAAGAGAATCTCGTAATGTTAGCAACTAGTATATCGGCCCTTTTCTCTCTCCCAAGCATCAGAGGTTAGGGGTGAGCCAGAAGATGGCAACTTTTTTCTCAATCAGTTGGCAAAAGTGATCAAGAAGTATAGCTAAACCAATCTTGCCAAGACCATTTTACGGTGTTGAAGTGTGACATTTTACTATTCTTGTACTCATATGTACTTTCAGATTTTTTTCACACTACTGCTATTCATCTGGACTTCTCCCCACCTTGAGGTATCAAAGGCTTAAACACAAATATTCAGTTTCAACAGCTCAGTAAACAAACAAAAAACCTTCAGAACCAGATAAAAACAGATCCAGTGCTAACCATGATTTGACTTGCTTTCCATTTTTATTAATTATTTAAGACTCACGCTGGGCCAGAATAAATGCATAAATGTAGCAGAGTATTATTTTACTATGAAAGGGTAGCAGATAAAAATAAGGAATGCCACAAAAGAGATGGCACTAGAAATATTAACTTTAAGTGCTTCACAATTATAATACTGTTAAATATAACTAACTTGTTCCAGCTCGTGGGGAATGAGAGGCATCTGGGACTGGAGAATGGAGAGAAGGATTGGCTGGTGACATTCCAGGCATGCGTGCAGCCGGTGAGGGACCAGACACTTGAGGAGATCCCGGCCAATTCCCTGCACGCTGACTGGGCGACATCATTGTGTAGGGTGAACTAGGGTCTATGGTACCTGTGAAATTCTCAAGGTTATTTTTTTAATTAAAGATTTTCTTAAGTCATAGAAAACATGGATCACACACAATGATTTCAAACAAAGTATTCAAAAACTCAGTGTAAAATACCAATATGATACATAGCATCCACTTCCTTTTATCTCATACTCCATCTGTAGCTGTATGTAAGATGTAAGCATTTTAAGGAATTAAAAATTACTCAGGAAAATGCCTCAGTCACTTCACTTCACTACAGTAAAGTTCCATAACAAAATCCATTTGTGTATGCTCCTAAGAACATTTCAGACTGTAATGTCTACAACAGACTGTTTCTCAGTTACTTGACTGATATGCTGAAAAATAAAATTCCACTCTTAAGTTTTAGTGATTTAAGTAGTAGTGGTGCTAGAAAGAGCAGAATCTAATGTACTGTAATTATAGAGGAAGTAATTTGAATAGAGTTTTCCATGTAATTCAATAACTGAAGCGGGGGGGAGAGGATCAGTTGCACTTTTTTGTGCACTGTAAAACAAGATGACTTGGTCAACACTTTTCAAGTTTTAAGTTACTGAATCTCTTTAACCTGTTCTCAATTACTTCCCTTTTTGATTCAAGCTGCATGTGAAGGTAATTAACTGAAGTTGTTTTACATTTAAAGATACAGGGTAAAGTAATTAAATTCAGCTGAAACCATGGCCTCTTAGTGATACTGCATGATAATCTAGGTCAATTTTTCCCACATTAGTAAGGGGCAGTGAGTGATTGGTACAGTAACTGCTCACTTAACATCATCCCGGTTAACGTTGTTTTGTTGTGTTATTATATTATTGATCTATTAGAGAACACGCTCAAGGGAGGGAGGGATAGCTCAGTGGTTTGAGCATTGGCCTGCTAAACCCAGGGTTGAGTTCAATCCTTGAGGGGGCCACTTAGGGATCTGGGGCAAAAATTGGTACTGCTAGTGGAGGAAGGGGGCTGGACTCGATGACCTTTCAAGGTCCCTTCCAGTTCTAGGAGATTAATAAATAATAATAATAATAATAATTGGAGATATACCAAAGTTGCACAATATTTGCTTACAACATTGTTTGGTCTTGGGGGCCTGGAACCAAGATGGGCCAGCAGCCTCCCCATCTGCTCCCCTCCACCACCCCCCAGCACCTCCCCTCCCTGCCCCCTGCCGGCAGCCCCAGAGATCAGCAACTCCCCCCTTCCCTCCCTGCACCTCCTGCCTGCAACAATCAGCTGATTCCCAGCATTCAAGAGGCTCTGAAGGGAGGATGGAGGATTTAATGCGCAGCCTTCCCCCCTGAACCTCCAAAACATCCCGAAACAGCTGATTGCGGTGGGTGGGAGGGGTTTTACAGCATTCAGGAGACTGAGGGGGAAGGGAGAGGACGTAGCATGCTCAGGGGAGGGGTTGGAGCACTCCTACCCCACCCCCCGGCACTTTGGAAAGAATAGCAAGAGGAGCAACTGGACGATCCATCCTCTTTCACGCTCTGACTCCACCACCTCAACCAAGCTTCATAATCATCATTGCTGATTACAGTATTAAATTGTTTGTTTAAAATTGTTTAAAACTTATGCTGTGTATGTATATAATGTCTTTCGTCTGGCAAAAAAAATTCCCTGGAACCTAACTCTCCCCGCTCTCCCTCCGCCCCGCTTACATTAATTCTTATGGGGAAACTGAATTCGCTTAACATTGTTTCGCTTAAAGTTGCATTTTTCAAGAAAATCACTACAACATTAAGTGAGGAGTTACTGTATATAATTTTCAATAGACTAGCAACACCTAAAAATTGTTGAAAGCATCTGTATGGCTACAATTACCAAGAAAATCCACATCTGCCCAAACTGCTATTTCAAGCCAATTGCTGAACACTCATTATTCCAAACAGTGTAAATCTCCAAACCTGAAGAAGAAGAGCTCTGTGTAGCTCAAAAGCTGGTCTCTTCCACCAACAGAAGTTGTCCAATAAAAGATATTACCTCACCTACCTTGTCCCCAAGTCTGCACAGACAGGGCTTAATTTTAAGAAACAGTTTACTCTTCATGTCAGTAGAGAGATGTACTAGTACAAGAACTCACCATGTGGGCTGGTAAAATTAGCTGTTTGTCCCATTGTTATTCCAAGGGAGGAAGGTGAAGGAGTTGGACCAAATGATGCTGGTGATGGAGCTCTCAAAGCACCACTAGGGGAGCTTGCAGCATGCAGATTTCCTAATAAAGACATCCAGACACAGACAGCAATTTGTTTGTTTCCTACATTTCTTTCAAAAGCTTGAATAAACCAATAGCAAAGAAAATCAGAAAAAAGTCTTGTCTTTCTTAGAGACAGGTCATACTAGAGTTTTCAGAGTGACCTTTATCCCCAGAAGCTGCATCTTGGACATGAACCAGCAACCATGAACTCTTACTGAGCAGACAGGATACTAGTTTATACAGTAACCAATCCTTCTTCAAAGGCAAATGTGAACTAGAAATTCTATGGTATATTCTACATGTACAATACGTGATATTCTTAGGTAATAGGTATAATGTTTTCCTTGTTACAGCAGGCACATCAACATAACTACAGTTAAGGTTGCCTAACTATTTCCAGTTTAAGCTCTGTTCTTAGGTGCTCATAAAACTTTTTGAAGTTTACACTTAGTTTTGGTCTCCATCCAAGTGTAAATGTCTGGGAGCAGAAAGCGGAAACAGCCTTTTCAGAAAAGTACCTTTAAGTGAAGATGTTTGATTTGACCAATTTAGGAGCCTGTAAAAATATTACATGTTATGCAAGCACAGTAAATGCCAATTACAGAACCATGGCTGACGTTCATGCAGAGCTCACATGCAGCACAGCTAAGACCAACCACACTGCGCATGTCTCATAAGTAACAGAAGGTCACTTTATGAGAGAGGTATGCCGTAAATCATACTAGTCTTTAGAATATAAAAAAGTACGTTCCATAACATCTATTGCCAATTTAGAATTGAGAGCCATCTTACCTGGTGACTGTGTATGCATCATGGAAGGAGATGGGGTCACTGTGTTGTGATAAGATGTGGGTGGTGAAGTAAGAGGGTAAGCTCCTGATGCTCCTGCCTGTTTTGCAAATGGCTGAAAGCGTCAACACAGTAAAATGGAAGTCTTCAGTGATTTCAAGCTGAATCTACTAAGTACTAATATTAATAGATTTGGCAAAAAACTGGTGGTAGTTTGATTATCAGATCTGTCTAATCAACTTAACACCAGAGCATCCAAGTCTTCACACCTCCTTATTCAGGGCTTGTTGCTTTGTTCTACAGTTTTTGAAAAAGTCTTTACGCTCTTCCTTCAAACCATATAAACACTACCTTTCCACATCTAACCCTCTTCTTCACTTCCACCCTTCAAAGACCAAAAATCCAACACAGGCCCTCAGGGTACCAAAAAAATCTTGTATTTTAGGACCACATTGTTTCCCCTCGATTACATGCTCCTTTTCTGTTTTAAATAAGACATGTTGAATGATTCTCCTGAACGGCAGTCAACATGCTATGTGCTATCTATGATGCTATCTCAAAGTAAACATACACTTTAAAACATGAATAAATCTTCCAAGGGCAATTCCAAAGCAGCATAGTTTATACTCACCTCTCATCTGCTATTGCCACCAATCTCGAGAAAGACAACACATACATTTTTCTAAAAAGGTAGATATAATAACGGAGAACAATGGAGATACAGTGTAACTTGTAGTTTTATTATTTTGCCTATATTTTACCTGTTGCTGTGATTGTTGGGGTTGAAGTTGTGAAATCAATGAATCCATCATGTCCCCCCCAATAGGAGAAGGCGGATTATCATCCTCATTTACAGATCGTCTTCGTGCATCTTGATTGCTGTCAACAAACATGTTCAGGAATGTCTGTGGATATATTTGATGATTATAAATTTATTACACGCCTCTAACAGCAATTCTATACTTCTAATTGATCTAAGTATCAATGGCAGTAGTGTATGTGTGCTATTTATAACTTATTCTGTTATCCTTAGATTAAAATATAAATTCAATTACTTGAAACACAGTTCAGAAGATCAGGAAGTCAAAGACCAATTTGGTTACTAAGGCTACGTCTACACTACAGGATAATTCCGAATTACATTAAACCGGTTTTATAAAACAGATATTATAAATTCAATTTCACGCGGTCACACAGTAATTCGGTGGTGTGCGTCCATGGTCCGAGGCTAGCATCGATTTCTGGAGCGTTGCATTGTGGGTAGCTATTCCATAGCTTATCCCATAGTTCCCGCAGTCTCCCCCCCCCCTTGGAATTCTGGGTTGAATCATGTCGCGGGTGGTTCTGGGTAAATGTCGTCAGTCATTCCTTCCTCCGGGAAAACAACAGCAGACAATCCTTTCGCGCCCTTTTTCCCTGGATTGCCCTGGCAGACGCCATAGCACGGCAACCATGGAGCCCGTTCAGCTTTTTTTTTTTACAGTCACTGTACCAGGATTGTTATCTCAAGAGGAGTCTCTGATATGTGTCAAACCAAATGCACTTTGGTAGAATAAACAAATTTATTAACTACAAAAGATAGCTTTTAAGTGATTATAAGTCAAATCACAATAAATCAGATTTAGTCAAATGAAATAAAAGCAAAACACATTCTAGCTGATCTTAACACTTTCAGTGCCCTTACAAGAGTTAGATGTTTCTCATCACAGGCTGGTTGGTTGCCCTTCAGCCAGGCTCTGCCCTTTGATCAGCGCTTCAGTCTCTTGGTGGTGGTGGTGGTGTTTGTAGATGGAGGTGGAAGAGAGATAGACCATGGAAAATGTCCCTCCCTTTTATCATGTCTTTTCTTCCCTCTTGGCTCTGCCCCCTCCCCCTTCAGAGTCAGGTGAGCATTACCTCACCGTAGTCCCGAACTGACCAAAGGAAGAGGGGCGACTCACTCGAGAGTCGAACAGATCCTTTGTTGATGCCTAGGCTAGTGTCCTTTGTTCCTTTGAGGCTGGGCTGGGTTTGTCCCATACATCCCCTGATGAGGTGTGAACTGCCCCTCTGTTCTTGAAGAGTTTTGCCTGGGCTTGTTTTAAGCCAGGAGGACACATTTTTAGCCTCATAACTATATACATGAAATTATAACCTATAAGAACAATGCTCAGTACATCATGAGCCTTCCGAAGACACCTGACATGACAAACTTTGCATTGGATACCACACAATCATATTATAAGGATGAACATGGGGCTGCAAAGTACAGAGCGTCACAGAGAGGATAAACGCTGATGTTATGGCTGCACTGGCTGCTACGTGCAATTTTGGGAGCTTGACCAGACTACCTGATTCAGAACAGGATAGTCAGCTACATGTAGGAACACCACCTGCAGGAGTGCCTTCCCGGAGCAGCCAATCTCACATTAGAAAGGTGCTTAGACATGGGGCATGCAGCAGAAGCCCCAACAAAACCTATAAAAGCCCAAGGAGGCACAACGTTCTAGAAGTACATGCAGTGAGATATCAGCTAAGAAGAGCAGGTGATCAGGGTTCCATGCCCATATTGAGATGCATTTACTATGGAAGACAGGCTGAGCAGGCAAAGAATCATGCCCTTCACTAGGACAAGTACCCCCTCCCTCCATGAGCATCCATTTGAGTGTCTGGCTTCCCGTTACGCTTGTCACGCAGCACTGTGTAGCCTGGAGATTTTTTTTTCAAACGCTTTGGCATTTCGTCTTCTGTAACGGAGCTCTGATAGAACAGATTTGTCTCCCCATACAGCGATCAGATCCACTATCTCCTGTACGGTGCATGCTGGAGCTCTTTTTGGATTTGGGACTGCATCACCACCCGTGCTGATCAGAGCTCCACGCTGGGCAAACAGGAAATATAATTCAAAAGTTCGCAGGGCTTTTCCTGTTTACCTGCCCACTGCGTCCGAGTTCAGATTGCTGTCCAGAACAGTCAGTGGTGCACTGTGGGATACCTCCCGGAGGCCAAAAATGTCGATTTCCATCCACACTAACAGTATTCCGAAGTAATACTATCGATTTTAGCGTTACTCCTCTCGTTTTGTAGGAGTACAGAAATCGATTTAAAGAGCCCTTTAAATCGATTTGAAGAGCACTGTAGTGTGGACGGGTACAGCATTAAATCGATTTAACGCTGTTAAAATCGATTTAACGGCGTAGTGTGGACCAGGCCTAAGAAACTGTTGCTGTTTGCTACTCTGGCAAGTTCACCCACAAAATTCAGTAGCCTTTCACACCAATCTTCTATTAAAAAGGTAGTAAATGTTTTAAGCAACCCCATTTTTCTAGATCAATATAAGTTTATTCACATAGAAGTTTTGCCAAAACAACCCCCTTCCTGTTAAGTTCTACTGGCTTGTGCCAAACTATTATCAAAAGATGGAAATCTAAGTGCCCAGCTCTCAAATACAAAAAACTGACTCAATGTTGGTTAAATCAAACTCAGGAAGATCTATAACATTTGTAAAGCCATATAGCTCTCAAAAAAGGTTTAAAACTTAAAAGTAACCTTAACCAAGAAATAAAATAAATGACATAATAATTTGAAGTAAATGTATAGGAATCATCACATACTAAATCACTGAACAATAATTTTATAAAGATTCTGTATTTAGATAGGACTGTCAGTTAAGATGTAGTTGTACTTATAATTTTGCAAGTGTAAAATTTATCTTTACAATTCCTTTTTTCACCTCCTCGGATAGAAATGAACCTTTTACTTAGAAGGTATCCTCAAGAAGAAAGTCAAGTAAACTGGAAAGGCATATGCTTTCCCAGTGTCCCCTGACCAAAAGCCAATTTCCTAGAAAGCTTTGAAATTTTTGTTTTTTAGCCAATGGGCACAGGAAAGACAATGAATTTGACTACTAAGGATATCAAATATTTAGTTGAAAAGAGGTTTCTAGCACAACTAAAGGACATTTATGCACAGCACTAATTCCCAGAATCAATGGCTTATAAAAAACAGGTATAAAAAAGGGGTAAGAGCACAGCTAGTCACTGGAAGTTTCATTAAAAAAATAAAAACAGCAACAAAAAACCCCACCACACTTCTGGAAGATACAATTTACTTGGAGGAATTATGATCAAATCAGCCAGTGTCATTTCAAGAGATTCTTCTCTTCTTTAAAAAAAAGACTTTATAATACCATCGAGTGCCCACAGAACCTTACTTAATTTGATCAAAAATAAATCCAAACTTGTTAGCCTACAGAAATGCAGGCATCCAGAGAACTTTAAACTCTGCCCTACGGTGTCACTAAGCAATAATCATATGATTAAGGTATTTTAGTGTTATTGGTCCTTGGATTATACTAAACTGATTTTTGAAGTCTGATTTTTTCCTCCCTCCAACCCCGTTTCTACCCCACAGTTATATCACTACATGGCACTCACACAATCTTAACTCTATGCAAACTGTTCAGTACTTTACCGTATTTGGGTTTATTTAAAATGGCAAAATCCCTGTGGTATATTTTACTATTTACTGATATGTACTTTCAACCATGAAACCATCTTAACATAGGTTGCCTCAGAATTTCCCTTTCCCTTCCCCCCCAAAATTTATATGATTAGTACAAAAAATAAACCCAAAGAGAATGGTACCATGAGAGCTTTCTAATGACATGAAGCATCAGCCTTAATATTAAAAACTTTAAATTGCCATATTCACTTGTCTGCTCTAGCTGCTTTATGCTATTCTGGAGCAGAGCATGCTGACCAGTTAAACTACATTTTGAGCTGCTTCACATTGCCAGAGCAATAGAAAGTACATGTCTACCCCGAAATAACGCGACCCCATATAACATGAATTCGAATATAATGGCGGGGGGGAGAGAGGGAGAAGGGGGCTGCGCACTCCATTGGATCAAAGCAAGTTCCATATAACATGGTTTCACTTATAACGTGGTAAGATTTTTTTGGTTCCCAAGGACAGCGTTATATTGAGGTAGAGGTGTACTGGGAATTTATACTCCTAATTCCCCCTTGCATCTCCCAGTATACCCGGCACACATCCCCAATTCCTCATTCCCTCCTGCACACCCATTTTCCCCTGTCTCTCTCCCCTGCACCTCTTACATTCCCCTATACACAAGCACACCAGTCTTCCTCCTCCTTCCTGTCCCCTTCCTCACTATAGACTCCCATTTCCTCTCCAATTGTCTGTGTAGATCTGGAGCAAGGGTAGATGCTGAAGAAAAATATTTATCACTAGTGTTGATTCTTTGCTAGAAACTTTCAGTTATGAAAATTAATGACAGAGGCTGGTGCATAAAAAAATCTTTCATAAAATTCAGAAATTGCCCTCTTTAAAAATGGCTGCCATTCCCATTTCTCACTAGGACTGAAGCATACATGCCCTCTTTCACAAGGGCCACTGCCTCCTATTGTTTCCAGTGAGAGCCAAGTCAGCCATCATCTTTAAGAGCAGCCTCTGGCTTCAGTCCTACTGAGAACAATGGGAAACTACAGCTTTTTCAAAGAGGACAGTTCTACACAGGCTTTTCTGAAATATAAAATTATCCATCAGCCTCTGCTGAAGAAGTGTTCAATTATGAAGAATGGGGGGAAATTACCATTAATCCTAAAAAAAAAAAAAAAAAAAAAAAAGTCTTTAAATGTAGCTTTGGCACAAGATTTCAGTGAGGTTTAACTATGAAAGAAGCCTGAAATGTCTGCATTATTTCATTACTAAAATCATTCAGGGGAAAGAGAAAAAAACAAAAAACAGAAAAAAAAAGCCTCACATTGAGAATTAAGTTTCTTGTTGGACACATTCTGAGTTAAAATAAATTTATACTAATTAACCAGTTTACTTGTAAACCAGAAAATTCTGTGCTCAAAAAAAGAGTAAGTGCTGTAATTTTGAGGAGATAAGGTGTATACTTCACACACAAATTGGCTTTAAATGAAAAGCTCATCTCAACCTACACAATGGAACAATGAGTGATGATTCCACAAGATGCCAGAAAACACAAGATCAGTTACCTTTAGTCCTGGTGCAGGGTAAAAACCTTCAACTATTTTACTATTGTCGAAAAGACTATATGCTCCATCACGTATTGCCACCACCCCACGGCTCCGGCAATAGATGTCAATGCAGTACATATTCCTAAAAGCCAGCCTGATGTGCGTGGGTGACTGTGGCAGGATTGAGAAACACTGATAAGCAATGTTGATGCGTTGAGTCAGACCCAGCATTGGCACAGTTGGAAGTTTGTTGATGGCAACTAATGGAGCCTGAGTATCAAACAATATCTGCAAGAGAACAGATGTTGAGACATCAATTAGCTTCCACAATCAATCACAAACAGAGTTTATCTTTAAGGGAACCAGGCCTAGTCTACACTACAAAGTTAGGTCAAGGTAAGCTACATGGCCTTGACCTAGCTGTGCATGTGTCTAACTTAAATTTGTCTCCCACTGACATAATTACCCTTTACAGCGACACAGTAATACCACCTCCCCAAGTCACAGTCAATGTAAACACAGCATTATTTATGTTGACCCTAACAGTCCTCCAGCAGCTGTCCCACAATTCCTGACACTGACCGCTCTGGTCACCATTGTGAACTCCACTGCCCAGGGGTCACAGAGGCCCCTCCCTTAAAGCCCTGATAATTTTTGAAATGCTGTTTCCTGATTGTCCATCTTGGCACCTCTCTAGTTCTGTGCAACTGCATATCACCATGCCAGCTACACATTCCAGCCACGCTCCAGCTTGGAGTTGACAGGAGATACTGGATTTCCCAGGCCTGTGGAGAGAAGAGACTGTGCAGGCATAGCTACAGACCATCAGCAGAAACATGGACATCTACAAGCAGATTGTACGGGGGATGCAGGAAAAGAGGTAAAGAAAGACCAGCAGTAGGGTCGCACGAAAATGAAGGAACTGCGTCAGGCATATCAGAAGGCCAACAGTCAATCCAGTGCTAAGCCACAGACCTGATGCTTTTACAAAGCCATACTTGGCAGATATTCCATCACCCCACATGCCACCATGGATACCTCTGAAGAGCCTGGGACACAGACTCCTGCTGTGAACAGGAAGGACGAAGAAGAAGCAGGTCATGAAACCAGGGAGATAAGTTATGTCACGAGCCAAGACCTGTTTGAGACTCCACCTCACTCCAGTCAGTCCCAGCAGTTAAGCATGGGCAAGCCCAATGAAGGGAAAGGATACTTGGGTAAGTCTGTAAATATCTCTCTGTCATAAACAGATAGTTAAGGGTTAATGTCTCTTCTACCTGTAAAGGGTTACAAACAGTGAATCTGGAACACCTGACCAGAAGACCAATCAGGAGACAAGATAGATACTTTCAAATCTTGGTGGAGGGAAGTCTTTGTTTTGTGTGTTGTCTTTGTCTGTTGTTCTCTCTGGGATCTGAGAGTGACCAGATGTACCTACAGACTCTAATTTTCTGTTCAAGTAGTAAGTACAAGTAGAAAGGCGGTTTAGTCTTTTTGATTGTTTTCTTTAATTACAAATGTGTATTTGGCTGGAAGAATTGTATCTCTGTTGAAATTTGTATGTATGCTGGGGGAGAAGGATTCTCTCTAGTGTCTATAAACTGAAAGACCCTGTAACATTTACCATCTTGAGTACAGAGAGAACTTTTACTTTTTCCTTTCTTTAATTAAAAGCTTTTTCTTTTTTAGAATCTAATTGATTTTTTGGTTATCTTGTGTAAGACCCCAGGGAAGGGAGTCTGCACTCACCAGGGAATTGGTGGGAGAAAGGCGAGAAGGGGGAAGGAAAAACCTGCTCTCTGTTAATCACTGTCTCTCTCTCTAGGAGAGAGGAGGGGGAGGGAGGAAAGGTGAATTTCCTCTTTGTTTTAGATTCAAGGAGCTTGAATCTGTATTGCCTCTTGGTGAGGGGAAAAGAGGAGGGGGAAAAGGTGGAATTCCTCTCTGTTTTAAGATTCAAGGAGTTTGAATCACAGTGATCTCCTAGTGTACCCAGGGAGGGGAGGATCTGGGAGGAAGAAAGGAGGGAGGGGGAATGGTTTATTTCCCTTTGTTGTGAGACTCAAGGGATTTGGGTCTTGGGGGTCCCCAGGGAAGGTTTTGTGGGGACCAGAGTGTACCAGGCACTCCAAGTCCTGGTTGGTGGCAGCTCTACAAGATCTAAGCTGGTAATTAAGCTTAGAGGAATTCATGCTGGTACCCCATCTTTTGGACTCTAAGGTTTACAGTGGGGACTTATACCATGACAATCTCCCATTATGGTCTTGGCAATCCCAACTTAGCAGGACACAGCTGTCAATTTTTCTAATTTACTCATAGTAGAAGAGGTAGCAGCACAACTATAGAAGGTAGTGCTATCTGCTTTTCACTCCCTTGTGGGGTTAGGCAGAGGGGTCATGCAGAGCAGTTTATGTTTACAGGGATGTTCCTTGAATCCTCCTGAGTGATCCTGATGAAGCTTTCATGGAGCTACTCTGCCATCCTCTCCCAAAGGTTTCTAGGGATGGCAGCCCTATTTCTTTCTCCACTGTAGGGCACTCTCTCACACTACTCTGCAGTAAATTCAGCCAGCACTGTTGCAGTAAACAGGCTTACAAGTACAAGCCCCAGTGGCTTCAGACACCGGCAGCAGCTGTGCTCTCTGTGCTTGTTTCCCTCAGGAGTCAGATATCAGCCAAAATCACTGCCGCCTGTGGAAAAGAGTACCTTTGCCCTATACTCAATTTCATGCAACCAAGCAATTCCCTCCTAATTCTGAATCTTAATTTTCACTTTCTGTTGTGACTAGAATGAAAATGGTACCGCTGCGTGTTTTAACTATAGCCACTGCCATTCTGGCCTTGAGGGGTTCATCCTCTAGATTCACGGAATGCCTGAGCCAGATAAGGAGGACAAAAAGAATGACTTTGGATGACACATTCAGTAAGATCCTGCAAGCCAGTGCTACATCAGACCCCGAACAAACAGATCAATCTAAGATGGTGGAACCGGAAACCACTCCCAATCCTCAGACTTCAGAAGAAGAGAAAACTGAAACAGCACCAGCTCAGGAGGCTGCCAGCCCTGAACAGGACATTAAGCATCCACTACAAAACAGGTGGCACTCTGGTTCTTCAAAAATGACAAAAGCAAAACCTGGCAAGAAAACCTTTGTCTGATCTCGAAGTTTGATACTGTTGAAGATTTTTGGGCTTTATATAATCATATCCAGCTCTTTAGTAATTTAATGCCTGGCTGTGACTACTCACTTTTTAAGGATAGGATTGAACCTCTGTGGGAAGATGAAAAAAATAGGCGAGGAGGCCGATGGCTAATTACACTAACTAAACAGCAGAGACAAAATGATCTTGATCCCTTCTGGCTATAGACACTGCTGTGCCTTATCGGAAAGTCCTTTGATGACTACAGCAATGATGTGTGTGGAGCTGCTGTTAATTTTAGAGCTAAGGGCGATAAAATAGCAATATGGACAACTGAATGTGAAAACAGGGATCCTGTTACGCATATAGGGAGAAGATACAAGGAAAGATTAGGACTTCCTCCAAAGCTACTTGCTTGGCTATCAGTCCCACACAGACACAGCTACTAAGAGCGGCTCCACCACTAAAAATAGGTTTGTTGTTTAAGATGACACCTTCTGCGTATTCTTTCACAGGAGACTGCATCAAGCAATCAAGATTTAGGAGCTGAACCAAACCCTCTTCAAAAGCAGAGTGGACTGCGTTTAAATTTGCATTTCCATCTAAACGTTGTTAAGATTTGTGAGAAGTCTTATTTGCCTTTGTCTTGTACTTCTATGTTCATTTTTTTCTTCTATTTTGGCTAAAGTAACCATTATTCAATCAAAGGATTTCAGGACACAGTACCCCCAGAATCCATACAGGTTTTCCTGGCCCACTCTGTAATAGCTTAGTAAGCTAATACAATAGTTTATCCACAATATTCAGAAAAGAAAATGCATCTCTTTACCTTACAGAAAAAATTACTTGTTTTATATTTGCATTGTATGCAGTAACATATTTTGCTGGTTTGGAAAAAAAGTATGGTGCATAGAATTTTCTAGCAATTTTCTTAATACAGCATTGTCTTTGCTGTAACCTATGCTGATGGCTGCTAGACTTAATTTATTTGTTTCCCTAATTGATAACATTAGTGATACTCTGATTTTCAGTTGTTCTTGCTCATGTAACATTGGTGAAGGATCTGGGAACATGACAAAGGTGGAATAAACATTAATTTTGTGCATTCTTTGGTAACTTTTTTTTTGTAACATCAAAGCTTTGCTACAGACTTCTGCATTTCAGTCAAATCAGTGATCTATGTTTGTGTGATTTCCTAAACATAATTGTGGATTTTTTTAAATGTAACACTATAATTTACATTCCTTAATAGAAATAGTATGTCTGTTTTTGTATCTTATGCTGTATTTTAACATTTTGTATTACTTAGGTTATATTCTTTGGTTAAAAGTGGCTCAAGTAGACAAGCAGTCCCATTCATATTAAGACAGTGTACAAAACTGTAAATAAAATGTGTACAGTGAATTGTCATTTAGACAAAAAAAAAAAAGACCAAACAGCCTGGAAAAGGAAAAAGAGTGGACAGGCAAAAGACCCAGGACTCCCAGCAGGAAGAGAAGAGGGAGATGCACCAAGACATAATGGGGCTTCTCCTGTAGCAAACACAGATGCTGCAGATTCCTGTGGACCTACAGGTTCAACAATCACAGGCTCACTTCCCTTTGCAGTACATAAAGAACTCCATTACAGCACCTCTTTATACCCCTCCTCAACATTCTCATGTGGCATCAGGGGCTGCATCCCTACCCCTTATCACTCCATCCCAGGTGACATTAAGGACAACCACAACTACATGTTAAGCAACCTGTGAGATCCACAGTTGCCATATGCACAAGTAAAATGGACATGAATTGTTCTCTCTATTAAATTTTATACCATTATTAAGTTCTTAACGTATTTACTTTTTAATTGCACAGAATATTTTTGCACTAGTTTTCTTACTGAATAAAACTATTTGGAAAATAATTCATCTTTATTATTAGTTCCCAATGTATGCTGCAGAGTGCCTAGCAGTTATGAAATCACCCATTTACTTTTTATTGTACAGTGTGACAACTCATAGGATCAGTGATAAACAGTGTAATAATCATAAATGTACTAGCACTGCAAAATTAGTAAGTGCATTGACAGTGTGTTATTCATAGATGTGCACTACGCATCACACAATTCCTAACAAGCCCCAAAACAGCAGGCCTGGCAGAGCACAGTATACCACAATACATTACTGTGGCTCACTGTTAGAAGTGCACTTTCAAACCCTGTCTGCGAAGTACAGCTTCGCCCTTAGCTCTAACAGCCCTTGTGTCTGGCTGTTCAAACTCAGCAGACAGCCACATCACCTCTACCCGCAATCCCAGCAGAAACATTCCCCTTTTGCTTCACAGTTATTACACAGGACACAGCAGGCAGCTATTACCAACAGGATGCTTTTCTCACTGAGATCCAACGTTGGGAAGAAACACCACCAGCATCCGTCCCTTCAATTTACCAAAAGTGCATTCAATTATCATTCTGCACCAGCTGAGCCAGAGCTGAATCTTTCCTTGGTGATGTCCAGGAAGAATGTATGGCTTCATGAGCCAAGGGAGCAAGGGGTAAGCTGGGCCTCCCAGGATCACTATTGGCATTTTAGCATCATCTACAGTAAACCGCCCGTTGAGAAAGAAAAGTCCCCGCTCGCAGCTTTCTGAACGGTCCTGGGTTCTTAAAAATGCAAGCATCATGCACCTTCCCTGACCAGCCAACACTGATGTTGGTGAAGTGTCTCCAGTGACCCATCAGTGCTTGCATAACCATAAAAAATAAATAAATAAATAAAAAAAATAGGTCCTTCTGTTGATGTACTCTGTGGCAAGGTGGTCCGATGCCAAAATAGGGATGTGTGTGATGTCTATTGCTCCACCATAGTGCAGGAACTCCATTGCTGCAAATCCATTCATTATGTCCTGCAGATTCACTGTCCTGCGCAGCAGGAGACTATTAATAAACCTGCACACTTGCATGACAACAGCTCCCACAGCAGATTTTCCAACTTCAAAATGATTCCCCACTGATCAATAGCAATCTGGCATTGCACATTACCACAATGCCATCACCACTCCCTTCTCCACTGTCGGTGCCGCTCTCATTTTGGTGTCTCTGCACTGGAAGCGGGGGATGAGTTCGGCACACAAAACCAGGAATGGGGCCTTGCACATCTGAAAGTTCTGCAGCCACTGCTCATCATCCCAAACCTATAACAGTGTGATCCACCAGTCAATACTCATTTCTCGGGCCCAAAAGCAGCACTACCATTTGCAGCCACATCATGAACAGCACCACCAACGCTGAGCTGGTTCTTGCTATATCCCAGAACAATCTGTCAAAGCAATTGTCACATTCCCCGCTGATTCATTTCTTCCTGTGGCTCCTCAACTACCAGATTGCATGTCCTGGGCTTGCAACACTTATGCAATAGTGCAGAGATGTACAAACTCCAGGTTTCTGTCGGAGAAGGCAGACAGCAAGGAGCACTCCATGGGTTCATAGGATTTTTTTTTTTAAAATGTGTGAAAATTATGGGCTATAGATAACATTATGGGATGGAAACAGTTGCATGCTGGGAAGTTTATCTCTTGCTCCCAATCATCCTGCATAACTCATTTCTGCTCCACCAGGCATTGCCAAAACTATCCAAAAGAGTGTGTGCTGGACAGTGGCAGGTTGCACACTGGGATACTTACCCATGGTGCTCCACACCGTGCATCGACACAAGCACTCTTGGTGAGTATGCGCAGCATGGATGCAAGGAGCCAAGAATGCATGTGCACAAGTAATATGCTAGCTGCAATGGCTTCATCCCACTGTTACTTGCATTGACCCAAGTTTATAGTGTAGACAAGGCCTCAAAAGAAAAATCAAGTCATGGAGGATAATGAGCCCCGACCATTACCTGCTCTTCCTTAATCAAAAAGAACCATCAGTAATTTATTAAGGGCCAGATTCTGATACCCTTGCACGGAAAAAAAAACAAACCCTCAACCATCAGAATCTGGGCCTTAATTATCTTACACTTCTCTAAATTCTATCTTTTCATGAAGAGAAATAAAATAGTTACCTGTAATAACTGGACCACATTTGGTGTTTTATTGAACATCTCCTGGAGCTGGTGTAGGATGGTATTGTGACAGTTACTGCAACCTGAATTTGGGCCAACTGTTCCCAATGAAATGTGAAATTTTTGATGTATGGAATTCCACTGAATACTAATCTATAACACCAAGTAAGAAGACAAGAAGTCTTAGAAACTGATTAAAACAACCAGATCAGATTGCAAGTTGTGAACCAGAAAATGAAAATTACACATAAATATTAAAGTAATTGAAGCTAAAATGCCATGTAGAAAGCTATGCTAACTTTCTACAAAAGTGTGGGGGCTTTTGTTTTTGTTGTTCTTACGAAGTTTATCTAGGAAATCCCCACAAGGATAATTAGCAAGAGATGTGGGGTGGGCTGAAGGAAACTATAGAAATAAATTAGGCTATTTCCTTAGTGTGTTACTCAGAAATCAGAAGCCTCATTTGACCAAAAAGGGATGAGTTGAGTTAAGGGAACTGGACTTGAACGCTTGATTACTTCAATATCTCCAAAACGGATGTATTGATGAGGCTGGATGCATCTCAACTACAACACACTGCTATGCTATGATGGGGCAGGCCAATGTGTAGTGGCAATGTCATGCAAAATCCAGTGCGCTATTCATGCCATTTATGGAAAGTAACTAACCATTACAATACATGTTCTACATGTGCAAAAAATGCTCTTAAAAACCCAGGTTAAAGAGAGCCATGATAAATTCCACAT
Organism: Chelonoidis abingdonii; assembly: GCF_003597395.2. Taxonomy (NCBI): domain Eukaryota; kingdom Metazoa; phylum Chordata; order Testudines; family Testudinidae; genus Chelonoidis; species Chelonoidis abingdonii. The sequence goes on along the minus strand of NC_133769.1, from coordinate 214,521,540 downwards.
GGCATTGAAACAATCCACAGTAAAATTGGAAAAATGTTTCCTGAGATTCCTTTTTAGATTAAAAGTTGAAAAAAATGTTACATTTCAGCAGTTTTGTCAGAGCCTTCATTTATTTATTTATTTTTTAAAAGCCCACATTCCATCCATAACTGGCATTTAACAACACACCAATTATGCAAGTATCTAAGCATACACAGCAAGTTAATGATGGTCTAGCATCTGTTACTTATAGCTTCCCTGCTTTTGTTAATATGAATTTTTTTTACTGTTATTTTAATAAGTTGGAGAGCTTTTTGCTTAAATTCCAAAAGCTCTGAACCTGTATAGTTTCTGTTTTCAAATGCAGCTTTAGAAGCGTACTAAGAAAGTTACTTACTGAGCTTCCCTTGGTAGTTCCATAACAAAGGATAAGCTTGCGGTAGTTATAGACACGAACCTCTGAGAAAACATTCAGGTGGTTGGGTATTTCTTTTGAAGAGGAAAAAATAAAAAAATGAGAGAGAAAGCTTACATACTTATATAAGATGTACCAAAAATGTAAAAGAAAGGACAGGGGAATATTTTTGTACCTGGCAAAGATCGTGCAAACTCCAGCACACATTCATATAGTCGAGCAATACTGTTCCAATCATTGAGGAACATCTCAACAACTTTTCGACCTCCAACTGGTTCAGACAATTGGTTTTCGTAAGTCAGGTAGACATGACGTGTTGGTCCTGCAATGTCAATAATGATTAGCATTTGACAGAGAACATGGTAAAGAGAAAGGAGTTAAATCTGCAAAATATTTCTGCAAAACTAACCTTGCTCCCTGGAAGATGTGCTGTTAAGTGGACAGTTCGCAAATATCAGCTCAGCCACCCACGTGCGGTTATTTCTACCTTGCAATCGGAAAGTGCAATCAAGGAGAGACCGGTCCAGAGCCTTCTGGGTTTCCTCGCTTGTACCTTTACATGGAGGAATTCTGTCCATGAAGAAAAGAGTGCACAATTGTACACATTACAGCTCCACGAGTGCATAATACATGTTAAAGTATTTTCCAGAATGACATTTAAATATCTTTACTTGAAAGAAAAGATGCTCTGCAGAATAATGAATGGAAGAGACCTGGGATTGGAGAAATGAAGCCTCGAGCACCAGCCCTGTACTCCCATTGGCCAGGAACCACGGCCAATGGGAGCTGCGGGGGCAGTGCCTGTGGGCGAGAGCAGTGCGCAGACCCTCATGGACCCCCTGCTTAGAAGCCAGACATGCTGGCAGCTTCCGAGGTGCAGCGTAGAGCCAGGACAGGCAGGGAGCTTGCCTTAGCTCCACTGCACCATTGACTGGGAGCTAAGCCCATGCCCCAACACCCTGCCCCAACCCTGAGCCTCCCACACACACTCTGAACCCCTCATTTCTGGCCCCACCCCATAGCCTGCACCACAACTGCACCTCAACCCCCTGCCCCAGCCCAGTGAAAGTGAGTGAGGGTGGGGGAGAGCGAGCCACCAAGGGAGGGGGGAATATAGTGAGCGGCGGATAGGACCTCAGGGAAGGGGCAAGATAGGGACCAGGGCCTGATGGTAAGGGGCAGGGCTAGGGTATTCAGTTTTGTGCAGTTAGAAAGTTGGCAACCCTAGGTGCGTGCAAGGTCACAATGCACAGAGGATGCCATTTTGTTCTACAAAATGGCATCTTCTGCACAGCATGACCACACATGCACAATACTACTAGGTCACACTGTGCAGACAAAATCATTTTATAGAACAAAATGGCGTTCTCCACGTAGCATTAACTCACACATATGGTGTGCACAAGATCGCCCTGTGAAGGGGACACCATTTTGCTCTTCAAAATGATGTCCTCCATGCTCTTTGGGCTCCCAAGCTAAAAAAAGACTTCATTAAAATGGCATCAGGCTGGCAAAAAGTTTGGGAACCCCTCTCCTAGAGGGACTCTAAGTTGATGCAATTTGCATCTTTTTTCCAACACCCTCAACTTGTTACAAGTTCACATTCCCTCTACAGACCTTTTTTCAGACTTGCTTAGACTCCACACATCACTTTGAAACATGGAATATGGAGTATAAGGGTTCGTATGCACAGTTGTGTACTGCTTTAACTATAGCTGTTTCTAAATCAATAGCTGAAGCAGCACAATTTTAGGATAGACACAGTCATATCAGTACAAGGGTGCTTTATCAGTACAGTTTATTTTCATTACAGAAATATGGAAAGGTCACACTATACAAGAGGGGTTTTTTTTAGGATGGATATAAATCCTCTTGCTTCAGGGTCTAAGCTAGCCAATAAATGAGGGGGCTTAGGAATACTTCATCTACTAGCAGTTTCTCTCTTCAGGATTCCTTGCACCTTCCTCCAAAATAGCTGGTATTAGCCACTGTGGGAGACAGAACACTGAACACATGCACCACTGATCTGATCCAGCATGACAATTCCTACGTTCATGGCTTAAGCTGTGACTACATCAGAGAACTCTCCTCATGAGCCAACACTAGAGGTCACCTGGAGTTGCCGGAACTAGCTGTCTCTGGATATTAGGATCTGGGGCTATTGATGAGTATTCTCAGTGAAAAGCCCTCAGGTTAGGAATGAGTTTCTCTCCACTGGTCCATTAGAGCCCAAGTCTGTTGATCTTCAGGGCACAATACCAGGGACTCTTGTTAAAGCATTCAAGCTTTTGCTTGAGGACAAGTGATTTGAAATGTGGGGAAATAAAAATTGCTGGCTTCTACAGAACATCCCTTTTCTTTCACTTACTGAAAAAGGTAAAATTATGTTAATTTTGCATGTCCCACAATACAAGAAAGGGAACACTGTTCAAATCTACAAAAACAAATGAAGAAGGAAGTACAGTTCAAGAGAACCATATACTGCTATATTAAAGACTTCACCTGGCAGATGGATGAGACAGAAGTTGGTAAGAAAAGAGTTACCGTTTCCGTAACTGGTCTTCTTCAAGATGTGTTGCTCATGTCTGTTCCACAATAGGTATGCGTGCTCGCCACATGCACCGGTGCTGGAAGTTTTTCCCCTAGCAGTACCCATAGGGGAGCACCCCTAGCATCCTGGAGTGGCACCTCAGTTCCTTCTTGCCAGACAACTCCGACAAAGGGGAAGGAGGACGGGATGTGGAATAGACATGAGCAGCACATCTCAAAGAACACAAGTTACGGAAAAGGTAACTGTCTTTTCTTCTTCGAGTGATTGCTCATGTATATTCCAAGCTATATCTGTTGGAGGTGGGTAGGAGTTCACAAACTCTTGAGACAGAGCACAACCCTGCCAAACCCGGAGTCTTCCCTACAATTGCAGAATGTGAGGTGAATGTGTGAACTGAAGACCATGTGGCAGCCCTGCAAATGTCCTGAATGGGATATGGGCTAAAAAGACAGCCGATGAGGTTTTGCCCTAGTTGAGTGCACCCTCACAATTTACTGGGGAGGGATTCCCACTAGGTCATAACAGGTACAGATGAACAAGGTGATCCATTTGGAGAGCCGCTGAGTGGAGATTGGCCAACCCCTCACGCATTTGGCTGAGGCGATGAACAGCTGCGAAGACTTCCTGAACGGCTTCGTCTGCTCCAGGTAAAAGGCCAGAGCCCGTCTCACATCCAGTGTGTGGAGGCGGCACTACTCACTGGATGCATGGGGCAGAGGACCTTCAGGAAAATGTCCTGACCCATATGGTAGGTGGAGACCACCTTCGGGAGGAACGAAGGATGTGGGAGGAGCTGGACCTTATCCTTATGGAACACCATGTAAGTGGGCTTGGAGGTGAGGGCCCTGAGTTCCGAGACCCGTCTAGCAGACATGATCTTGTGGAAGGTGGCCTTCCTGGTGGCGAAGTGCAACCAGGTGCATATAGCTAACCACTCAAAGCACCAAGTTCAAATCCCACTCCGGGACTGGGGGCTTAACGTATGGGAAGAGATGATCCAATCCCTTAAGGAATCAGCCAGTCATAGCATGGGAGAATACCGTGTGCCCCTGCACCAGTGGGTGGAAGACTGAAATGGTGACCCCTGGAGGAGATAGTCTAAAATGAGCTCTAAGGAGATAATCTAAAATTAGATGGATGAGGGCAGCCACAGGGGAAACGCCCTGCTCAGCCACTCATCGGGAAAACTGAGACCACTTTTCCAAGTAGGCTTGATGTGTGGAGGGTCGCCTGCTTTCCAAGACGACACTGAACTCCTTCCGAGCGTGTCCTTTCCTCCCAGCCTAACCATTGAGCAGCCATGCCGTGAGGTGGAGTGCCAGTAGGTTGGAGTGAAGAAGGCACCACTGGTCCTTGGAGAGCAGGTCCAGGTGGGACGGCAACGGCCAGGTGACCACGAGGCTTGTGAGGGTCCCATACCAATATTGCCTGGGCCATGCCGGGGCAATCAGGAGGACCCGGGCCCTATCTGTCTTTATTTTTTCCAGGACCTTGCCGATCAGCGGGAAGGCATAGAGAAGCTGGCCTGACCAGGACAGGAAGAAGGCATCAGAGATAGCGCCCATTTCTAGCCCCCTCCCCCTCGGGCAGAACCAGGGACACTGGCAGTTCTGCCAAGTCGTGAACAGGCCACCTGGGGAGTTCCCCACTCTTAGAAAAACCTGTGCACCACCTATAGGTGTAGAGACCACTCATGTTGAGAGGAGAAGTCTTGGCTCAGGCAACCTGCCCACGAATTCTGGGCGCCCAGTAGGTGGTAGGTCTGTATGCAAATGTCGTGGGCTATACAAAAGTCCCACAGCCTGAGGGCTTCCTGGCAGAGGAGCAGGCCTCACCTTGCCTGTTGATGTAAAACATCAAGGCCATGTTGTCCGTGAGAACCCTGACCACTCCACACCACTCCAGGTGCGAGCGGAACGCCATGGACACCAGCCGGACCGCCCTGAGTTCCTTGACATTTATATGCTGCGCAGGGTCCTGCACAGAATACAGTCCTTGGGTCTGAATGTCCCCCACATGGACTCCCCACCCACGTCCGAAGCGTCAGACACCAGCTCCACTGATGGAGGCCTGCACCTGAACAGGACCCCACAGAGCATGTTTGCCTCCCTATAATGGTGGTCCCCCTCTGGGATCACCGGCTCGGGCACAGTGATGACCTTGTCCATCCTGTCTCTGGCCTGGGAGAACACCAAGGCCAACCAGAGCTGGAGGGGCCTCATCCTGAGTCTGGAGTGGCAAACCACATATGTGCACACCGACATGTGACCCAGGAGCTGGAGACACGCTCTGGCTGTCATCACAGGAAACTGTAACTGTCGATGAGCCCTTTCAGGGTCTCAAATCTGTTCAGTGAGAGGGAAGCCCTGGCCGACATCGCGTCCAGGACTGCCCGATAAACTCTATGCGCTGTACCAGGATTAACGTGAACTTGGTGTCATTTACCAACAGGCCCAGGGTGGCACATATGGACAGGAGGAGAGCCACATGATCCCATATCTGCAACCGGAACTCCCCTTGACCAGCCAGTCATCCAAACAGAAGAAAATCTGGACCCCATGATGTCTGAGGTAGGACGCCGCCACCACCACAAACAAGCACTTTGTGAATATTCTGGGAGCAGTGGACAGGCCCAATGGGAGGACCGTAAATTGGTAGGGTCCTGCCCAGCCGTGAAATGGAGGAAGCGCCTGTGCCCCTCGAATACATGAATGTAGAATTACACGTCCTGCAGATCGAGGGCGGTGTACCAGTCCCCGGGATCTAGCGAGGGGATGATGGACGCGAGAGAGACCATTCGGAACTTGAACAAAACATGTACTGGTTCAGGCCTCACAGGTCCAGGATGGGCCTGAGCCCCCCTTTGGCCTTTGGGATAAGGAAACAGCAGGAGTAGTACCCCTTGCCTTTGAACTCCGCTGGCATCACTTTCACTGCTCCTAAGCCAAGGAGCTGCCCCACCTCCTGCTCAAGCAGGGCCTCATATGAGATCACCCAGAGGAGGGGGGTGGTTGGGAGGGGTAGAAGTAAACTGGAGGGTGTAGCCCCGGGAGATGGGGTTGAGGACCCATCGATCTGAGGTCAGCCATGACCACTCTGGGAGAAAAAACAAACACACAACCGGTTGGAGAGGGGTAGCTTTACTGCGTGTGGATCCTTGATGTGAACTGGTAGGTCGCCCCCAGGCGTACCATCAAAACTGCCATCTTCCACCTGTTCGCCCTTGGAGGACCCCGGTTGGGGGGCAGACTGGGACTGCCTCTGCAGGCATTTCTTATAGTCCTGCAACTTTTTATAAGTAGGCTTGTATTTAGAGTGGGTGGCCTGGGTGGGATCCTGCTGCAGCTTAAACGTAGGTATAGCTAGAGCCGGAACATAGAGGCCAAGAGTCTTAAGCGTAGTACGGGAATCTTTCAGGCCATGCAGCTTCACGTCCGTCTATTCTTCAAACAGAGCCTTGCCATCAAAAGGGAAGGCCTGCAAAGAGCTTTGCACCTCCCTGGACAGTTCAGACTGCAGGAGACACCACTCTGCTCAACCTGAGTCAGAGGCTTGGAGGCCAATGGGGACCGAGGACTGCCCAACATAGGTCTAGGCTCTCCCCTGGTCTTGCTCCGAGGTCACAGTGGAGAAGGCCTCTTCTTAGACTTCTTGGTGTGCCCCACAGACGGGGAGCGGTGCCAACTGGTAGATGGCACTGAGGGGTTGCCGTGCACGGACACCGCGGTGCCCAGTGCAGCATGCTGGAGTCAGGGTCAACGTGGATTCCATCAGGGTAACCTGGAGCCAAATGTCTCTTTCTCTCTTGGTTCGAGGCTTGAAAGATCTACATATTTTGCAGCAATTGCTGACATGGGTTTCACCTAGACAGCGTAAACAGTCCATGTGCAGATTACTCACTGGCATCGGTCACCTACAAGTGTTCCACGACTTAAAACCCGGGGCACGGGGCCTGCCCCGGCCTGGGCGCATTAAACTAAACTAAGTTACACTAACTATTTCAACTACAGGTACTATTATACCGAACAAACGAGTTCTGGAGGAAAGCTGCAGACAAAAATAAATAAATAGGTGTGTGCGTATATCTATATATATATTGGTAGTCCATTGATCCGATGATGACAAATCTGAGCAAATCATCTATTGTTCGTCTCATGGTGTGCCCTTTGATGGCTATACAACCCAATTCTAGAGGTGCACATTTGCCTGCAGATGGCGCATGGCAAGTTTGCAGTGAGTGGGTTGTGTGCTGCTGGTGCTCTGTGATGTCGTTTGCGTACCTCTTGCAGACGCCGGCCGCGGTCTTCCTCAAAGACGATGCAGGTATTCCTGACTGTTGCACGCCACTGTGTTCTGTCGCTGGCGGGGTCCCTGGATTTGATACTGCTATACTGCAGATTGGCTTTGATGGTGTCCTTGTAACGTTTTCATGGATGACCTATATGCCGGATGCCTATATGCTGGCAGGGGATTCTGTTGGCATCCATGCGGCTGACATGACCGGTCCAATGTAGCTGTGACTTCATGATCATCATTTCGATGCTTGTCATCTGGGCTCTCTTGAGGACCTCAAGATTGGGCACTTTGTCTTGCCAGTGGATCTTCATGATGTTGCGGAGGCAACGCACGTGGAATGCTTCAAGCTGCTTGATGTGATGCCTATATAGTGTCCATGTTTCACACTTGTACAAAAGAGATGAAAGAACAGCAGCTCTGTACAGAAGCAGTTTTGACGACATCTGGATGTTGTGGTGGTTTAAAACTTTGACACGCAGATAGTCCAGTGCCCGGCTTGCTTTGGATATTTGTGCATTGATCTCATTATCCAGCGAACCATCACTGGATATGACACTACCCAGGTATTTAAAGTTATATATATATTAGGTGTGTGTGTGTACGTATATATAGATATACACACACACACACACACACACACACACACACACACACACACACCTATCTCATAGAACTGGAAGAGACCCTAAAAGGTCATTGACTCCAGCCCCCTGCCTTCACTAGCAGAACCAAGATCCCTAAGATCCTTAAGTGGCCCCCTCAAGGACTGAACTCACAGCCCTGGGTTTAGCAGGCCAATGCTCAAGCCACTGAGCTACCCCTCCCCCCAGACAAGGTGGAGCAGAGCAGTTCCAAAGCACCTTCACTGGCAGCAAGAAGGAAATGAAGGTGGGCAGAGCACGCAGCGCCCCTTATACCATGCCACAGAGGTGCCACTCCACGGGTTACTAGGGACACTCCGCTACAGGTACTGCTGGGGAGGTGCAGGGGACAAAAAAAAGAAAACTTACGGCACCGGTGTACATGGCAAGCACGCACACCTATTGTGGAATACACAAGAGCAATCACTCAAAGAAGAACTATGGGCTGGATGCATTAGTATAATTCATATTCCTGGAGAGAGGTACTGTGAAACCTCCCAAGCCAAGGTTCTAACCTCCTGATTGCTAAGAGATACACAGGGAACCTGAGACACAGGCTACTAGCAGAATGGCAATTCCTGCCAAGGATGGTAGCAGGAGATGCTACGTTAGCAAGCCATCTTTGGCTGGAACAAGGATGGACAGATCTTGGCTACAATTTTGTCAGAGGTCACGGAATCCTTGACTTCCAGAGACCTCCATGACTTGAACTTGCAGTGACAGGGAGCTACAGGGTCCCTCTGCCACCTGTGGTGGCTGGGAATTGAGGGGGTGCCCTGGAGCTCCAGGCCGCTGTGGAGGGCAGAGGCGCCCCAAGCTGAGAGCCACTGGAGGTGGAGGAACCCAACAGTTCTGAGCTGGGGCCCCTGGGGTGGTGTGGGGCCCCTGTAGCTCCCCATTTTACTGTAAAAGTCAGGGATAGGTCACGGGCTTCTGTGAATTTTTCCTTATTGCCCATGGCTTTTACTAAAAATATGCATGACAGAATCTTAGCTTTACTAATAACTGCTGTGCATTTGTCATGTTTGGAAGAAACAAAGACCATGCCCCTCGGTTAGTCAATTCTCACCTACGAACAGACACCAGGACTGGCTGGTCCAACAATAAAGGGCAATACATTATTTTCCTACTCTTTCCCTCCCCACCACAGGCCACATTACCTTAAATGACTGAGGTTGTAAAATAAGCCATTGTTTAAAACAAAAATGTTTTTCAAAGTTTAGTGTTGCAAGTTGCCAAACTCTTCAAATGCTCCTTTTTCCTAATACTGTTCATGTACTTGATAAAATGAAGTGTATAACAATATCTTACTTTAATAAACGTATAGCATGGCTGAAGCCATCTCCTTCTACCTGTACTCCTTGATGTGGAATCTGCATATTAGACAACTAAAGAAAAAGGAAGATTTCACTAAGTTATAACAAACAAACTCACTCACTCAAGGGGGGAGGGGGGAGGTGTACACTTTCCCTAAGTGTGTGTCTTGCTACAAGTGACAGTTTCACATTCTGAGCATGGAAAATTGAGAACATGAGGGGGGCCACACTACAGACTCTTGTCTCCCCTTGACATCCCACCATCTCCCCTTTTCTGGCTTCACTGTCTCCTGTCCCCTACCCTGCCTTTCCCTCTCCCAAGCATCAGCCGTGGCAGGGAGTCACAGCTCCAGCTGGAGTAGGAGGATGGAGCTTTAAAGCACTCATTTGACCCATGCAAACAGATTCCTGACATTGGCCAGCCGCACATTTAGAATGGAAGGCAGAGAGGACTGGAGAAGAAGCAGTATGCAGGCATGTCTGTAGACATGTTAGCACATGCCTCCTATAGGGGGGTGGTTACCCCGCTCCTGCCCTGAAGGGCTTAAAACAGCCCTGGGAGAGGACTGTGGCAGGGGGAAAAGCTGAGCTGATTGGGAAAGCAGCCACAGCTGTAGCAAGTTCAATCAAGGCCCAGCTGGCCCTTATAAGAGGGCAGTGGGCCAGAAGGATGAACAGACACTCTCTCTAGCTTGCTTGAGAGAGAAGGACTTGGCTGCCTGGGAAGCTGAGAAGGATATCTAGTGTGGAGCACTGCTGGGGAAGGGCAGAGGGAGCTGGGGAGCTCCAGCCTAGCAAAGCCCCAGGCTGCAGGCCAAGTTAAGGGCCGACAAAGGTACTGGGGTTGCAGAGGGGCAGCCCAGATATAGGCAGAAGCAGCTGGTCCAACCACCCTTGCCAATGATGAGTGGTTTATAGACTGCAATCTGCCCCGGGGAGCGGGGGCTAGATGACTGGCAGTAGCCACTGAGGCACACTGGGGATGGGAGTTCCCCTGGGTGGGGAGACCCAGATTGTGGGTTGCTGCTAGGGGGCAAAACCCTGATGGTAAAGGGCACCGGGGTCCGGGAGGGACACAAGGGAGCAGCTGCAGGTGAGACATCAGCCAGCAGAGGGCGCTCCAGAGCTGGAAAAGAGCTAATTCCCTGGACAACCAGCAGGAGGTGCCACGCTGGTGAGTCATCACCCCACCCCACCCCACCCCCAAATATACATAAATCAGTTTATACAAAGAAATTCTAGGAAAACTTTCATCTCATAATACTTACCTCCATACGAAGTCCTATAAATGGCATATTTGTATCACACATTGCTACAAGATGAGCTAGGACTTTATTGAAGGCACACATTTCTCCAGATCGTTTTGGTTTCTTAGATTCTACAGAACAATGATCACCAGACAACTAGAATTGAAACAGAGAAAAGACGACATGTACTAGACCATTTAGAATAAAAACAGTCACTCTTCAAAAAGGTCATGATGCAGAACAAAAGCTTGATCAGCTGTTATGTTTGAAATGAAATACTCTCTGGGCACATATAGTTACTCTTAAGGGTTAGAGGACTCAATATGGTTTATTTAAAAGCATTCTCTAATATTCTCATAAAACAAGTTAGTGTTTAACACACTTGCAAACCTTCTTTGCGTAAGCTAGTTTACTGAGTCCACACAGCACTCCTCCCAAAATATTATGGATCTCCTGAAGTACCTTTCCACACAGTGACTAGACCAACTCCTCAAATAAGGGAGTTTGGGAAGTTGCAATCTACATTACCTTACAATCATTTAAATTCCCTCTGAATATTCACTTAAGCCACAAGACTTCAAGAAACCTCTTATTACATCTTTTACATATTCACTGTATCATTGAAATATATTTGAAATACACTAGCTGTTGCTCAATAATCACAGCATCTGGTTGATGATGTCTCATCCTTTCCCCTATCCCTTCTCACTCTCCAATCAGCCTCCTCATTGCATTATATCTGAAGTTAGTTTGTAAACTACCTTAGCAGATGACACGAGGGAACTGGAGCAAAAATGTAAAGAACACAATCCTATAAACAAGCACTTTCAAATATATAAAATGGCATATTTTTCTAAAACAGGACACCAAATACATAAACATATCTAATATTTTGGAAACTAGAAAGGCTCCAGAACTGCCAAAATTATGTAGCGTAGACAAGGGTCTAGTTAAGAAAAAAAGAAAAAACCCTCCACACAAACAAGAGTTACTTAAGCACAACAACTGGAATAACCAAGAATTATCACAATCATTCTGTTTATTTAATGAAATACAGAGTCACAGTTAAAACATACACTTTACACATCTTTAAACATTAGGTCCAACACTGCACACTTAGGGTATGTCTACACTGCAATTAGACACCTGCAGCTGGTCTTTGCCAGCTGACTCAGACTAGCAGGCTCAAGCTAAGAGGCCATTTAACTCAAGTGTAGATGCTCAGGCTAGAACCCAAGCTCTAGGACTCTGAGGTGGGACGGTCCCAGAGCTCCAGCTGCAGCCCAAACATCTATACCACAATGAAACAGCCCTACAGCCCGAGCCCAAGTCAGCTGGCACAGGCCAGCCACAGGTGTCTAATTGCAGTGTAGACATACTCATAGGACCATGACCCTGCAGTGAGCACAACACAGACAGGCTCTTTGCAGGAGTCTCAGTAATGACTTAAGCAGGACTTTGCCATGCAGATCTCATTGTAGGATTAAAGTTTTAAAGTTTCCATACCAAGAGCACTTTAAGTTTATTACCTTTCATACATTCATCACATTTTTAATTAGACAATTTACACTATAACACTCTCTCACATGAACTCAAAGTTCTTTCCATCTATTCACCACTTCTTGTAAAATACCTTCCTGAAAAACCACCTATATATATTCAATCCATAACCATACCAGGCAGCATAGGCAAAGACTACCGTATATACTCAATCATAAGCCAGTTCGTTTATAAGCCAACCCTCCCAAAGATGGATAAGTAAAAATGGAAATTTTTTATAACCTGTTCATAAGCTGACCCTATAATTCAGGGGTCAGCAAACTTTGGCTCCCGGGACATGAGGATAAGCCACTAGTGGCTGAGATGGTTTGTTTACCTTGAGTGTACACAAGCACACAGGTAAACCTAAGTAAACAAAGTGTCCCGGCGTGCCAGCTGCTTACCCTGACGGGCTGAGACAGCAACTGGTGGGGACATTTTTTTTGAGAGGGGGTAGGGGGGGAGAAAGCTGGGAGTCAGGGGAATAACTCCTGTGACCACCCCCCACAGGACCCCACCCCTAGCTTGGGACTCCCACACTCTTCCCACCCCATCGCTTCCCACCTTATCTGGGGAGGACCAGCGGAGGATGTCTCTGGCCTGGCTGGAGCTGCTCCAGCAGGCTGGGCAGCGTGGCCACAGCCTGCTCCAGCGAGCCAGACCGGATGGTGCAGCTGCAGCATGTTCCAACAGGCTGGGCCAGGTGGCATGGACACAGCATGCTCCAGTGGGTGGGGCAGCGCAGCCACAGCCTGCTCCGGGGTACAGGGCAGAGCAGCATGGCCAGAAGCGGAGAGATTCTGGCCCCGCCTCTTCCCTTCTGGCTGTGCTGCCACTCCTTGCTCCCTCTGTCGGGTAGGAGGGGCTGTGTCCCACCTCTCCCTCTCTATACTCATTCATAAGCCAACCCCCTTCTCTGGTGCTTCCCTTTTTTACTAAAAAATTCAGCTTATGAACAAGTATATACGATATTTTAAAAGGTCAATAGTTAAAACGGTATACATTTAAAAGCAAAATTTCAGGGTTACTAGACTCCAGTGATTAAAAACAGATCAACTATTTGAGTATAAGAGTCAAGTTTAATTAAGTTACTATTACTATTCTAATATTAACAAATTAATGTTGCCTTGATCTAAAATATACTTGATTTAAAATAAATATGTAAGCCCAGCTTGTCAAAACTAGTAGTACACCTCTACCCCGATATAACGCGACCCGATATAACATGAATTTGGATATAACATGGTAAAGCAGTGCTTGGGGGCGGGGGGCGGGGCGCGGTGTCTGCACGCCTCCAGTAGATCAAAGCAAGTTCATTATAACGCGGTTTCACCTATAACAAGGTAAGATTTTTTGGCTCTCGAGGACAGCATTATATGGGGGTAGAGGTGTAATAAAGTCAGAATGACTCAAGCCCCCTAATTTGTTTGTATAGCTGCTAAAACAAGGGAAGACCATACACAGTGAAAGGATATTTGACTAAGGTCTCAACTATGAATGGAAATTATGGAATAAGGCATGGTGTGTGTTTAAAGCACAATAACTTTTCTGGAATAGCTATTGCAGAGTAGCTTATTATACAATAGCAATTCTGCTTCATTTCCCCATGTAGAAGAGATGTTGTGACGTTATCTGATTAAAATATGACCATATAGATCATCATTTCAACCAGTTACATATTTGCAGCAAATCTTGTACAATGGTTGTCGAGTGAGGGGTCTATGAAAAGGTTATGATTTGCTAGGTCTGATTATGCTATCTGTATGCATTTATCATTTTTGTATGTGAAGTTCTAAGTACTGGCTCTATACTTGGATTTCAAACATTTGCTTCTGGGCTAACGCCCACAAAGTAATTAGCCAACACATCTTGGAGGGACTATTCAAATTGAGTAACCCATCACAAGAACATTTAACTAATAATGGACCATGGGAGACACCCATCTACACAATGAAATTTCATGCTGTGACTAGGCAAAATGCATGGACATGGGACTTGCCCAAGTGACTCCAAACTCCATCTCGTTGCTATGATTTTCCACAGTAAGAACAATGGGATGTCTTCCACATGGCAAAAGCTATAAAAGGCCCTGGAAACAACTCCATTTGGTCTTCAATCCTGCTTCTTACCTCTGGAGGAATTTTGCTGCAAACTGAATCTCTGAACAAAGGACTGAATGACCCATCTAAGCTGTGGATGTACTCCAGAGACTTGACTTAAGCCAGCAATTTATTCCATCACTACTACAAGTCCGAACCAAGAACTTTGCCATTACTGTATGTACTTTAGTCCTTTAACCAATTTTAACTCTCACCTTTCTTTCTTTCTATGAATAAACCTTAGATTGGCATCAGCGTGATTTTTGGGTAAGATCTAAGTTATATATTGACCTGGATGTGTGGCTGGGCCTTAGGGATCAGGAGAACCTATTATTTGATTAGACCAGTTGTAAAGAACCACTCATTTCTGAATCCAGTGTTCTTGGTAGTGATATAAGAACTGGAATGCCTGACGAGACTGCCTTTATGTTTTCTTGTTAGCCAGTGTGGTGAAATATGAGTTTAATTTGTGGCTGGTCTGGTATATCTTATTAAAGAATAACCACCAGTTTTGGGTTGTGTTTGCTCTATTCCTCAGGGGTTTGTCCTGAATTTGGCACTCTCAGTTATGACCTACTAAGACACTGTTACAGAGGTAAGCTATGCAACATTTCAAAATATGCCAATTATTAAAGCTGGCAGTTATCCCCACAAGCTGCATCTAGCTTTGAACTGGGACAAATTAGGTACTTATAATTCACCTACAACCAGATATTATTCACAATTTTAGGGCAAATACAGGTTTAATGTCTGTTTCCATATGGAAATACAAACCTTGCGCTTGGCACCGCCTTTTGCTTGTTTCCCACTTTTTGTGTCTAGTACCAACTCCTCGATGTTTGGTTTGAATTGCTGTAGTAAAAGTGCAGTAGCAGGGCTGTCATCTCCTTCAGGACAGCTCACAGAGAGAAAATGATTCTTGTACTCCAGTTCTGTGGCGTTGCCAGGAACTTCAAACATCTCTACCACCTATATTTAAAACAAAATATTTATTTTGAGAAGAACCTTGACAAAATTAAAAAAATAAACAAACTACATTTTTTTTTCTCTTCCAAAAACTATTTTGTCTCTTTCTAAAAACACTGTATTATAGTAGGGAAAAGAACTCAGGAAGAGAAGGGAGACCAGCCTACTAGGAAATAAAAAGAAAGCTAGAAGGCTCATGGGGTAACAAAACCAGATTATGTTCAGACAAACCATATTAATAGACAGACCCTAGGAGCTACAGAAATGGGGACTAGACATTTAAAGCAATCATCACTGGTAGCCGGTCTATCATACTGTATTTACTATTTTAAAAGGAAAAAAAAAGAAGAGTGTTTGTTATGCTTTTGTCTCCAAGCACCAAGTTTAGAAAAGTGTTTTCCAATTACTTACAATGTAGTACTGTGGAAGGCGAGTGAGTTTAATAAACAGTTTGTGCTTGGAAAGGTTTCCAACAGGATGGCTAGCATAATTAGCTAGCTGCAATGTTTCACTGGTTACTGTAGGCAGATGTTTTATAGACTGTTTGCATCGCTGCTGTCCAAGCCAAAACCTTGCATTAAAAAAGAAAGAAAATTAGTGCTTTGAGTTTTTATGTATTAAAATGCTCCAAAACAGTAAGTCATACATGGTCTCTATCAAATTAAAAGTTATATACAAAGTGAAGTTAATGTAAAGTTAATTACCCTTGACTAACAGAATTTTAAAAATTAGATTTACTTGTCACTATCTAGGTTTATATTTTGTCTCCATCATCTTGGGTAATAATTCAATTTCATTTATTTATAGTCTATTTCACTTTTAGATTCTTATTGCTCCAACACTTGGAATTCAGAGACTACAGGGAAGTGTTCTTTCATTTAAGAACTATATTCAGTGAGATTTTAAAAGACATTGCTGGAAATATTTCTGCAGGATTACAGAATTAGAATACCTTAGAAAACCCTGCAGGTTTTAGTGAGTTCACAGTGTGGCACCTTCCAACTTTACCGTGACTCATTACAAAAATTTACTGGAGAAAAATTCTTCTTACTTCAGTGTTGTGGCAAGCCTTGTCACAATTTTTTAAACAGACACTGACACTGCACTATTCCGTTACTTTCTGGGTTTCCGCTATTTTCTGGCATAACTATATGAACCCGAAATTTCCGAGATGAAGAAGGCCTGATCTATATAGAAGATATTACAGCACATTTATCCTAATATAAAACTGAATCAGAGTCAGCATATTTGAGATATTTACAACTGGATTCTGATCACACAGGCAAGACAACAAGTCACAGCTAGGTCTGAGAATGAGCCAGAGATATATAGTTTGATTTTCAGATGTACTGAGCATCCAGTTTCTGTGGTCTCCAGCTGGAGTTTTGGGTGCTTGGAACCTCTGTAAGTCAGGACAATAATACCGAAAGGTAAGCCTGCCACGTCCTAATGGCTGTTACAGAATAGAGAATAGCTGCCTCAAGGTTTGCAATGCTATCTTGGCCTTCAGTTACAGACCACAATTTATAAACACAGGAATGTTGATAATTTCCCAGGATGCCAATAGAGTATGACTCTTACAAAAGTGTGCTGGGAGTTAGGGGAGCTGCACATACATGGGGAGGAAGGGGGAATGGACCAAACCCGGATGACAGAAGATGGGATTTTGTTTTCACATGGCTTTAAATTGTGTTTGTATTATTTGTTACAGTCAGGCTTGGGAGGCTCTAGGGACATAAGGACATATATTTTATTGAGTTAATACATTATTTGCTTAAAATTATTAGATGCCTCAATCTTAGGGCTTCAGAGGACATCTAAAATCTATAAGTTAGAATAAGGGTAGGCAACCTGCGGCACGCGAGCTGATTTTCCGTGGCACTCACACTGCCTGGGTCCTGGCCACCCATTCGGGGGGCTCTGCATTTTAATTTAAATTTAAAATAAAGCTTCTTAAACATTTTAAAAACCTTACTTACTTTACATACAACAATATTTTAGTTATATATTATAGACTTATAGAAAGAGACCTTCTAAAAAGGTTAAAATGTATTACTACTATGCAAAACCTTAAATTAGAGTGACTAAATGAAGACTCGGCACACCACTTCTGAAAGGTTGCTGACCCCTAGGTTAGAACATCTCTTAATGGTATAAATTGATCAAAACTGAAGTGCTAAAATAACTGGAAAAGAAGTGGAATGCATTATGCTGACAGTGGGCAACTCCTGTTCCTTCCTCTGCTGCTACAAAGGGGAGGAGGGAAACAGGATTTGGCGAAGCTGTGCATGAACGGTGAAATTTTGACCCTAATGAAGTCAATAGGAGTTGGCATGGACTTCAGTTGGGACAAGATTTCACCCACACGTTGCTGTGAACTACAAAGGAGCTCCCTGTGCACGCACACACAGAGAAGTATTTTCAGACAGAGTGGGATAAAGGTAGGCTAGGAAACGGCAATGGAGCCTACTCCAGCAGAGGGAAGAGGAGATAACCAGCATCTTAACTTACTTGGGATAGGGAAAGGATATATCTCCCACAATGGTAAAGAACTTATTCTTGTATGTTATAATACATAATATGCAAGTCAAATGAATAATTCCAATATCACTTACTTGAGCTGTTGAAGCCAAGGGATAATGCGTTTCATGTCATCATTGACCGACTTTTCTATGTCATCCAGTGTCAGCTGGTCTATAAAAATGTAATTATTTAAGTGAAAAAAAAGTCTAACATCTACTTTGTAAATAGTGCATCCGACGAAGTGGGTATTCACTTATGAAAGCTCATGCTCCAATATGTCTGTTAGTCTATAAGGTGCCACAGGACTCTTTGCTGCTTTTGTAAATAGTGAAATTCAGACCTCTGAGTAAGAAACAACTTCTTGTATTTCTGTCTAAGTTGAGTCACATCACCACAGTTTTGTACTGTGATGGGGCAAGGCCAGATGGCTACGGTAAAGTACTGAGAAACAGATATGTTAGCCCCAGGCTAAACAAATCCCTAGGACCCTGGTAACCAAATGGCAGTTGCTCCAGGTTAATCAAGGCACCTGGAGCCAATTAAGACCTTTCTAGCAGGCAGTAGAGATAGCTACTTTAATTAGAACGACCGCCCCCTCTATCTGGGTTCCAGCCAGGCCCTGTGTATCGCAGTCTATAGTGCTCCTGTAAAGTTGCCAGGCAGCTACAACTCCTGGGTATTTCCATGGCCTCCCCACCACCTTTTACTCACACAGGACACCTTCCTGAGATGTTAGTGTCGATGAATGTTGTCCTTTCCTCAGGTCCTCAGCGTATACTCTCTCACTCTCAGCTTCTTGCTTCTTGCTCCCAGCTCCTCAACCCCTCCTTCTCTCTGGCTCCTCTTGGCCTGACTGGAATGAGCTCCTTTTTAAACCAGGTGCCTGTGCCTGCCTGATTGGCTGCGGT
>NC_133769.1:214483755-214503035 GCF_003597395.2 Chelonoidis abingdonii | reverse complement strand
GGCGGGCCTGGGTTCCCCCCAAACCTCCCAACTCCTGATCAGACACAGGAGGAGCTGACTCAGACTGTGGGTTCCACAAGAAGGGAAGATCACTGAGGTGAACAAATCCGCCAATAAGCGCAGGACCCACCAAGGTGGAGGAGGAACTTTGTCACAGTACATATACTCAAAAGTGAGCAATAACTTTTGAAATACTACCCAAGCACAAAAAAATTATTATACTGTTCAGAAAATCTAATCTATTTTCTCATACAATTTGAAACCTAAGTCACCGAACTTGTTAGGCATACGGTGTTGAATACACACAAACAGGAGCAGAATCTTAAAACCTGTCTGGTCACACCAGGTGTTTACACAGACCTCTAAATAAAATGTGCATTAAATCACTCCATTCAATAAAAGCACCACTAAATCATGATGAATCATACAAAACATGCAATTTAAACAAAGACTAACTATTTAGTGTTAATCCTTCTATAATAAAGTATACAGAATATCTTAAACTAATTGCAAATCCAGTCACATTAAGGATTTGTAAATTTATATACTGATTTTAGACCAAGACTGCAACATTCACTCATGTAAGCCTTATTCATCTACACAGTTCCATGGAGTCAGTGGAATCACTCACATAAAGGAAGCAAGAGTAAAGCCTTTATAAAGTATTAAGTATGGCCTATTTCGCCTACTTACCGATTCCATAAAGCATTAGTTGGAACATTCCAGAATGAAGATCTACAAAAATGTGAAGACATTCTGATCGACCACATGGCTCCAAAATTGGAACAACAAGAGTTGGAAGAGCTGTCTCAATGAATGCTAAATAAAAATAAAAAATTACTACTTTGCACATGACATTCTGATCCACTCAATTAAACAATGGCCCATCACAGTCAACCAAAACTATGGTCCTAATCCTGCCAATCCATATGCAACATCAGTAATCCTCACTTGTAAGTAGTCTCATCAAATTCAGCAGGACTGTTTACACATTACTACATTTCTCATGCAAGTAAGGAGTTGCAAGATAAAGGCCCCTATGCTGAAACAGGGTTAATGTTGGAATAACAGCCAGAAAAGCAATGTATAGTTAAGGGAGAATGATAAAATCCCTAACACCTACTAATAACAGGATGCACCAAGAACATTAAAGACCCTATCCAACTGCTATCAGTTTCAACAGGAGTTGGATCAGGCCTAAGTGCTCCATTCAAAGGCTACTCAAGTTAGTGAAAGGACTTGAATTTCTTTTTGACTATAACAAATTTCAGACTAGAAGACTTCAGACCCCCCATCCAAAACATAACGCACTACAAACTTTAGCTTCTGTACTACATTAAAATTAGTTATCGACTAGAAACACTAACTACGTAACTTTCCGAAGCAGTTATCAATGTATGATGAGCAGGGCCGGTGCAAGGATGTTTCATGCCCTAGGCAAAACTTCCACCTTGCGCCCCCTGTGCCTCCGCCCTGAGCCCCTCTCCCCCCCACACCAACTACCCTCCTCCGCCCTGAGGCGCCCCCCTTGTGGCAGCTCCCCACCCTCTGACCTGAGGCACCATCCCCCAACCCAGCTCACTCTTGCTCCAAGCACGAGCACCCCGAGCACGCCGTGGCTACTTTACTTCTCCCGCCTTCCAGGCTTGTGGCGCCTAAGCTGATTGGCGCCACAAGCCTGGAAGGCGGGAGAAGTAAAGTAGCCACGGCATGCCCAGGGAGGAGGCGTGGCAGGCGTGAGCCGGGGCAGGGAGTTCCCCTGCATGCTGCCCCTTCCCCCCCCTACACTTGCTGCAGGCAGCCCTCCCCGTGCTCCCCTGCCCCAGCTCCCTCCGCCTAAATGCTGGTGGCGACCGGGGCAGCTGAAGATCCGGCTGCCACGGTTGCTGCCAAAGAAAATGGCGCCCCCCAAATCCCAGTGCGTCGCCTAAATGGTTGTACCGGCCCTGATGATGACTTGAAACCACATCTTGCAGCTTGTGAATACATTTTACTTTTTTTAAACTTGTCATTAAGCTGCAAGACACACAGAGAAACAAGGAACTAAGAAGTGAGGTGGACAAAGATGACAAAACCATTTACATGCACAATAAAAAAAATAAGATTAAATGTAAAAGTCATAACAAATACACATACAATTGTCATTAACATTGTAGCTCTTAAGGATGGCTTTCAGCTCCTGAAGTTTCTGATGAGATCTCGCATGCACGCTGTCTATTAACAGTTTTTCTATTGATAAGTGGTCAATCTGTAGAAACAAAATTACAAGAGCAAGTTTAAAATAAAATCAAGGTACTATGAGAGCAACATGCAATACATTTGAGTAAGAATTCCTAACTTTACAAGTGAACATTTTAAATTGGTTCACTGTACAATTCTCAATATACCTCAATATATTCTTAATATACCATACATTTGTACCCGCAACTGAAATGTCTGGACAACATCAAAATAACCTTAGCTCTGCCCCTAGTGCAGCAACTTAACACTGGAAGGATAACTGGGGGAGAAGCAACTAGAAGAATTTACGGCTTGTCTGCAGAGAAGAGATTCACAAGTTATATTGGTATAACTGCTCATGTGGAAACACTTTATTTTGGAGTAAGAATGGCTTTTTTTGGCTTAGCTTAAACCATTTCCAAAGAGACAGAAGCTAACCTGAAAAATGCCCTCTTTATACCAGAATAAAAGTGTGTCTACTGAGGGTTACATCAATATAACTATAGTGGTTTAAATTCACACTTTTGCTAATACTATAGCATGTAAGACAAGCTCTCAGAAACAAATCTTACCCATCCATAACAGAGGGTTTCAACTCAGTGACCAATAGCAGTGGAACTCCTTCCTCATAACCACATATTGGATGACTCCAGTATCTTCTATAACCATACAAAACCACAACAAATGTTGTACAATAGCCTGCTTAGACAAACAGCTTACTTCAAGTCATCATTCTCCATTAAGACTTCATAGATTCATCTATTTTTATTTTTATGTTTTGTTTAGGCCCTTATTACTATGATGTCCTACTGTCAATCTACCAAATGTGATTATTATGCAATTAACAGTAAATACAGAGGGAGTGTGTAACTATGCATACAAGCTCTCTAGGCTCAGATCACCAAGTTATAACAGTGAGATGAAGTGAGCTAGTGTGTGATAAGTCATACACTGAGAATGGCTCCACACATACCTCCACAAACTGCAGTCCTGTTTTAGGAAGGGTGCTCAAACACACGCCTGAGTTCCACTGACGTCAGTGGGACTTACACACATGTTGAAAGTTAAGCACGTGCTTTTCTGACTTGGGGCCTGTATAATTACACTGTAGACTTCTTACATCTGTTGTGAAGTAAGCCGGAAAGTGGGAGGAAGGTCGTGGGAGGAAGGTCATGATACCGTTACTATATCAGTGGCTATCAGCCAACTATTGTACTATTGTCCGAGCTTCTTAAAACGCTGGAGGGTGCAGAGTCCTTCATCCTTACAATGAAAGGGTTGACAGGATTAAGCATTAGGTATGAAGAGAACAAAGAATGGAAGATCGGGGCTAGTGTTAACTTCTAGTGTTACTCGAGGGGCAGAGTTAAGGTTTGTTTTGTGCTGCAAAGATTTCCCACTGTAAGAATGTTCATGATGGTTTGAGAATCATATAACTAACCTTAGTTAACTATTTCTATTGCTTACTTTTTTTGGTAAGCACTGGTATCAGCATGTCACAATCGGACTTGACGAGGAAATTACAAAAGACTTAATTATTTAAAAATTCAGGTCAACAGGGTTTGTTTTGCCGAACTTAACTAGTACCATGTCAATGGAAGTTACCAAAATAAAAAAATCGCACCCAAATAGGAATGGGGGTTATAGTTCTTTATTTCTGACTATCCCCACATATTTTCTTAATTTAAGATTGGGGCATTATTAGATTAAAGAGTCACTAAAACAGACCAGTGAGATTATCTACAGTTACTGTGCAGAATTAAGTTTTACATTTCTACAAATTGAATATATATTAATCTTTTAGTATAATACTTATACCTATAGGCCAAGGTTCTCAAACATGACTAGTAGTTTTCAGTGGACAACCTCAGACACACTGAAGAGGCCTATTTTCAGAGGGCGAGTATGTGGAAACTCCTGAAAATTAGGCCTTTTAAGATGTCTCAAGCTGGCCACCCAAAATCACTAGATACCTTTTAAACTCTTCGCCATAGTTTCGCACCACCCCTTTGTGATGCAGTAAGTGAGGCAATCAGAAATCTTATGGTCAACTTTGAAATATCCTCTAAATCAGCAATTTGTGGAGGTCACAAAAGAAATGGCACTTAACCTAAAATAGAATTTGATGCCGGACTAGAGTCTGAACTCTTCAAATAGAATCTAGTAGTGAGACTATATATCAACTCAATATAGTTATAACTGCTTGATTTAGAAAACTAAATGCCTGCTGCAGCTGGAGAGCCTTACCTTCATGGCCCTTTCCATTAATTTGGAGTCACAAGCTGGCAGGGGAGGTTCATGGGAAATTTGTAAGGGTTTTGAGACATCACTCTCATCAATTTTAATGGTGACCTTGTGAAGAGATGCAGTCCCGGTTTTTCTCCCAACCACCTGTTGGCTTAAAATAAAAAAAATGCAATACTAAATAACTTTATATTTTAAAACAATAGCCTAAAAGTTATTCTTGCTGAAGCACTCCAAGCCATGTGGTGATATTACAGCTAGAGTAATCATAGTGAGTACGAAGACGTTTCTTCAATAGTCAATATCTGATTGCAAAAGCACTGCACAGAAAACATTAAACAAGTTGTGCTACATTAAAAGTGATTAGAAAAATACAGTGACAAAATGAAATATTTAAACTGGAGCACATAATTAGTTTACGAGGCTCACTATTTGCAGGATATCAAATAAAATGTCAGATTAAAGCATATTAGATATATGAATCAAAACAGCATCAACAGTTATGCTAACTAATATATGGCACCTAAATAAATGTGGTTCAATTTTCTGAGGTATCCCCACCATCCCCACCTAAGTCAACATGATGTGAAGGTGCTCAGCATTTCTGAAATTCAGACCACATATTTAGGTGATTAAATATGGTAGTTGAGGAGACCTAGCTTTCAAAATTCAGGTTTGAAAATTCTGGCCTAAGTTTATTAATTACAAATACACCAACATTTAAGAGTCTTCTTCTTGCATGTCTGTTAATATAAATAAAGTCTTGGAAATTATTTAACTTACTTCCAAACAGAGAGTGAGAGACACTTCCCTGCATGATATCGTTCCACTTGCACAAGGTCACCCCAACGTTCCCGAATCAGCATTAGTGTTTGTGAATGCAAAACTTCTAGTTGAAGCGACAAGCAGAAAGAGTCTAAGGAATGGAGTTAAGCAAATACAAACAGCCTCTGTATGCTATACCAATTCACATTAAGACAACAGAACATTATAAATCTTTTCGATGGTTCTTTATACATACCTATTGCTTCCCCAAAACAGATAAATAGTTGGTGGTAGTTTATTTTGTACAGTGTCAAGTATTTTTCAAAGCTGTCTTTAAACTTCTTGCACAGAATCCTCTCAAACTTCTAGGGTACTCTTTTCTAACTGCTTCAAATATTTGAAATCAGACTGCCTTTTGGTGAAAGGAGCACATAAGAAATGCAGTTCATAATGAAGTTGGTAGGAAAAAAACCACACATTCTGTTACACTACAAGCTTATCTTAAGAATGTTTTTATTTTTGCATAGAATCACTTGTTTCATTGACAAGTATTTCACATTACCCAAATATTAACTGACCCCTTGTGTGCACAAAGTCAATTTAATGACTTGTGCATTAATTATTTTCCACTTTATTGACTAATAGAATGGCAGTGTTTGTAGACTTCTGTTGCATCTGTGGACAGTAAAGATTGTTGGCTACTGCACCTTGAAAGTCAGCATTTTATTCTATATCATTTGCCACATGCAGCTACTGAAGTGTTGTAGGGGTAAACAGTTTTAGTACACAAAGCTACCCATCCAGTTTGCTTCCAGGTGACTTGAACAATCAAGTGAATGATGCATTCCAGGTAAGTACTGGACACTGCTTCTTGCAATGAATCTTTCCTGCTGGACCATGAGAATAACCTCAAAAACCATTTCCACTACGGTAATGGGCATTATCCTTATGCTTAACAGCATTTATGTTCTCTTTTAAGCTCTAACCACTACAGTGTGAGACTATTATGTCATTCTATTAAAAAGCAGTCTTTGGAAGGATACGTAGGCAGCTGTACATGTCCTGAAGCGGTTTCTCATCAGCAAAGAGTCGAGACTGGACCAACTGATGAATGAAGCTGATCTGCATACTATGAACCAAAGCTCGACCATCTTCCGTGAATTAAAAATAGTTCACATTAGAGATCTAGACATCAAGTCATTTTAAGAAAAAGACCACCACATGAATAGCTTCCAAAAGGTTAAAAGGTATTTAGCAACTTGGGTTCTATACAGTTCTCTCAGTATATTTGGGGAAATGCCATTGAGACTGTACCCCTAAAGGTACAAAGTACACAGAGCAAGGTGGTGAAAAACAGGACGTTAGTATGATTTATCCATATCAAGTTGGTGGCATGCAATATAGGCTGTACAATTAGTTTTAATTCTGATTAATAAAACGTTACCATTTTGAGAGAAGAATCCCAGATCAATATTAAGAACATAAAAATAAAAGACTTCTGATTTACCTCCAGTCTCTTTGTCCTCAACCAGAATTTCCAGTTTGAGGAGGCGCCATGGAACGTCAGGGTCATCTCCCATCACTGTCAAGGTAGCTTCAAACTCCCCTTCAACTCGAAATTTCACACGGCCATTAGCTAGTAGAAATCAAACTTTTTTTTTATGCTCAGCATGCTAAACAGGCACCTCAAACTTTAGAGTGCAAGAAGGCTTCCAATATAAAATAAAATTAATCTTGTATGATCCCTAGTCTGCAACATGCATTTCTACAGAATTTTAGTCAATTATTAATGTTTGTGAAAGAGGTAATACCAGCCAACACAGTGTGGGCACATTCCATGTAAATTTCCTTAACCAGTATTACTTTAGTCAGGACTTCTAACACATCTGCCAGTTCAGTATAGATTATCTCCTGAGCAGCTTGCAGACACTGAATCAAATGAAAAAATATTTAACTGGTAGTTTAACATTTCCAGAGATGAATGACTAATGAACCTACTTCACCAATCACTAAGAGTGCATCTGCACTTACAGAGACTATACCAGCACAGTCCTCTACTGTAGATGCAGCCTACACTGACAGAAGAACTTTTTCCTGTCAGTGCAGGAACATCACTTCCCTGAACAACATAGCTGTGTCTGCACTGGTCGGAACAACTATGTCAGTCAGTCGACTGACATAGCTATGCAAATATAACCTTTCACTGTATATCAAACCTGAAATGTCTACCCTCATCTTTTTATTCTTTGATGCACACAAGTGTTCACAGTGCCTTGTGCGTGCACCCAAGTGACAGTCCAAGCATTTACAAATTTGTGAAGTACAAGTACAAGTAATGCACCTTGATGAAGGCTACCTATACCAAGTTTGACCTTTATAGTTCCATCTTCAGGTGTGAGAAATTCTGATACACACAAGCAAGGCTATTTAGGCCATCTATCTATCTTAGATATTTATCCCAAGAACATCTTTGTGAGCAGTATTATCTCTACTTTAGACAGGGAAACAAGGCACAGAAGACTGACTTGTCCAAGGTCCAAAGTAAGCCCATGAAGGAACAGAGAATTGTTCATCTCAGGTTAGCACCACAGCCACTGGACCATCCTTCCACTCAAGGGCCACTGTAGTTATGTGACTAAGTATGCCATATGATTATATAACTTACCATTCTTTTACAAAGACCACGATGGGTAAAATTTTCAAAAGTAACAGAGTCACTTAAGTACTTTTGACATTTTTACCCAATACTACACATTTAGATGGAGTAACTGACAAATCCAGAAAATTCAAAGATTAAAAGCCCAAGTCAGTTACCCTGCCTAGAGAAAAATGGATCCACTATTGAAGTTTCAATGACTTCGAATTTACCATTACATGCACTAATGGACAATTTTATATGCAATACCCTAGTTGCTAAAAATCATGTTATTAGTTAACACCAACGGGAAGATGAGCCACAGGAAATGAGGGTGGGGAGAAACAGAAAAGAGAGCCCATCTTGTCTGCCAAACATCAGTAGGGGAAGACATGGAGAAGGAGCAGTCCCCTGTGCAGTCGAAACTGTGTGCAGAAACACAAGAAACCATGGTTCATGAAGACCAATGCTACAGTCAGAACAGAAGAGCAACCTTTTCTTCTGTTGTCAGAGTAATGTTTTTCGGAAATTTTACAGTCGGTTTAAATAAGATTATACAACTCCCAGTTCTTTCAGGCTGTGGGAAGTATGTACACTAATGTCACATAGGGACAGGGTTTCAATCTTTTTAAACGCTTAAACTTTTTCCCAGTTATGTTTTAGTTAAAAGTCTAAAATCACTATTTTAAATAACCTGAAATAATTGAGTCTTTAAAAGTAACTTCAGGTCCTTACCAACTGTAAGATTCGCCAACTGTGGAGGAAGATCTGTAGTCACTAGTCGATGTCGAAGAATCTGGTTTAGCTGATGAAGTGTAGTTTGCTTTTCATTTTTTGTTATTGGGTCAGGTGGAATTATTTTATCCTGTTAAGGTAAGTATCAATATGTCTGTCTCTCTCAGACTGAAGAAAACCACTACTAAATAAATTAAACTTTCATAAATGATACAGAAGACTAACACTGGAAGTCTGAAAGTAGAACAGGATGCAGTATTTTTATTTAAGCTGGCAGTTTTAAAACATGCATTCTATAGCCTCTTGAATTTGCCTTCCAGTGAACTGGATTGTGCCCTAGACAGACCACCTTATATTTAGAAAGAAATCACTAAACTCAGCCCACTTCAGACTATTCCAGACCTTGTACATCAAGTTGCCTTAGTATTCTTAAGTGATATTGCTACAAAAATTAAGGTTGATAGCCAGATTTTTATATTTAAAAGAAAAATAATCTAGAGTTCTACAATCTTACATGACTTTGGAAAAGCTTGCTTAACTAGAATGCAAGCTAAACAAGGAAATTACAAAGCAGTATTAAAGATAGCTGAAGGTGTTTCCATGGATCTCTAGATACAAAAAAGGCAGCTGTTTAATTCTGGAGGGATACTATAATACCATGTATTAAGAGGATCATAGCACCAACTAGAGACAGTGTGAACAGCGATTTCAATCTCATCTTAGGTTAGTTGTATATTTTTCTGGGGTTTTGGTTTAGTGTGTACAAATACCAATAAATGACTAACAAAAAAGGAAAAAGGTTTGTTATTATGTTAGTCCTGGAACAGAAGTAGACTAGCAAGATAAAATCCTTGATAGGGAAAAGTTAGCCTGTTGATAAGAAATATTCTACATATAAACCAGTTAGAATTTTGCACATTTTGTAACTGGTTCTGTATTAGCATGCACTTTAAAGAGAAATATGTACTTGATCTGCAGTAAATACAGGAGGAGAAAGATGTTTGACACTGTTAGTTTCACTAATTTGTGTTTGTTACCTGATAAGATATTTTAGGAGGGATTTTTTCAGCTATACTGTAAAGACATTTACCCTTATACATGTTGGGAGACGTGGATATGACCCAGTTGTCAACACATCAATAGCATACGGGATAGCAAAACTGGGCAGGCGAGCATGAACCAAAGCATCTCTAGCTAGTGATGCTAGACGATCAGCAGTGTCCACAAATAGGATAGCTTGTTGATCCAGAAAACTTGATATCATCTATAAAGGAGAAAAAAAAAATACTGACTGCTGAAGTCAATCCCTTGCCCAAAAGTATCTCTAAATAATATTTCCCTCTTTTCTCTCCCTCCATCCCACACAATTCAAGAAAGCCTATCTTTGGGGTGAGGTAGAAGGAATATTTTAGTAGTTTCTTAAATAAATACTTACTCAAGGACATTTATACATTTTATTTCTCCCATCACCAAACCCTTCACAAATAAAATGCCAGAGTCCCACTCTTTAATCAAAAGTAAGTACCTCATTTCACTTCTACTACAGGGAGGTTCAAGTCTGAATTTAAGAAACTCCTGGGGAAGGAAGACAAGTTCAGGGAGCTTAGTAGGAACAGTCCTGGCTCCCTGCCTTTGCACTACAATTCAAAGTTCCCTGAGAACAGAGCTTCCATTAGCGGGTGGCAGCTCTCTTTACTTCTCTTCACAGAGCATGTGGAAAACATGAATGAGAGCTTGGGTTTATTTATTTATTTATTTAAGTAATTTCACAAATGCTTCATCTGTGGGGTATCCATCACCAGAATTATGAGAAGAAGAGTATTTTGGAGGCAGTGTTGCTGTACCTGTGTCAGTCCCAGGATATTTTAGAGACAAAATGGGTGAGGTAATATCTTTTATTGAACCAACTTCCATTGGTGAGAGAGACAAGCTTTTGAGCTTACACAGAGTTCTTCTTCATGTCTGGGAAATGTACTCATTGGTCCCATAAAAGATCTCTCATCCACCTTATGTCTCTAATATTTTGGATGGAATGTTAAGGAGGATCATTCGGTTTCAGTTCGTACTCCACAGCAGAGGTTTCCGCTCCGACATACTCTAGTGTATTTGTGGCAGCTCATTTGTGGACTGTTACTGGATTACCACCATATTTATTTATATTTTGCCAATAAACTGACTTTTTGCAACATCCTGGACTTTGAATTTTTTTATCCAAGAGCAGGACTTAACTATCTCACAGTGCCTATATAATGCATTCAAGTGTAACAATAAGAACTAGTGCTGAGATCAATGCCCCTGCCCTCCCCTCTGCCCCATCTCCTAACCTCCTAATGTTCTCACTCCTGATAAAATAATATTGAAGACAATACGCAGTCATGCCTTTTGCTTTTGATATTCATGAGTTTTTGGGGTTTACTGCAACAGTGAGACTCTCTCTTAAACAGAGAAGAAGTGACGCATTACTACTATACAAATTATAACTTACAATTATTGAACAGAATGAGAAGAGCATATCATTTAATAATGTATAATTTCATGTACACTATCATATGGAATCTGACTTTTTTAATGTCAGCATTTTAGAATCTATTCAGAGGGTACTAAAAAGCCCACCAACAAGTTTTAGGTCATTTTACACCAAGTTAAGTTGTTAACTTACCGCACATTTTTCCACTTTCCCAGCATTGTTAGCCCATTTGACTAAGGCTAATAATCGAACAAACAGTTGACGTGTGCGGCTTGCAAACTGCACTATTTCTATTTTTCTGTTAAGAAAAAAAGTTAGTCAGTACCGAAACATCTCACAAAGGTGCAGTTCAGTTGCAGTGCAGTTTGCTAAAGACAATTACATAGAAAATGCCATGCATCAAGTAAAGTTAATACTTTGCATAATGTAGCATTAATTTCAGTTGTACAATTCCCCCACCCCTCAACATGCTTTAATCTTTTCATACATTAGGACATGGGACTGAGACGTGAAAATTCAGGATGTCTTCCTGAGACATTTGTTTTTTTCTTCTTTACTTGCAGAAATGCTACATATCCAGTCTTCCTCCCTCCTCCCTCCACCATTTTTAACAATTACTCTATTTGCTACTGGTTGAATGCCCCAGCCTATATCCACAGCCTCACGTGTACTCATCACCACAGCAGAAGCCTGTCTATACCAGATAAGAAAGCCAGAGAGTCATGCTTGGATCTCAATTCACGCTTTCATTCCAGTCTCTGAGACACCATCTATGGTATGCAAAGCTTCTGATCTCAAATAATTCGGTGAGAACCTACGACTTCCAAGGAGTTACTTTGAATATACACAATTTATTGCTGTAAATGCTGCCGCAAGAACAAGGTTTAAGCTACATTAAACATTTTACAAAAACAATAAATTATGATTTGTAGTCAATAAAGATTCATAAATTTAAGGTCAGAAGGGACCTAGTCTGGCCTCCTGCAAAACACAGGACACAGAACCTCATCCAATAATTTCTGCATCAAGCCAAAATATTCTGTTGGTACTAAAGCATATGTTTTAGAAATATATCCTGTCTTGAAGACTTCAAGTGATGGAGAAACCACCACATCCATAGGCAAGTTGTTCTAACAGTTACATTTCAAAATTTCAGATTAAAAACAAGATGCAAATTTTCTAGCTTCAGTTTCCAGCCGCAGGTTCTCATTGTATCTTCCTGGTAGATTAAAGAGCCTTCTATTATAAGAAATCTCTGGCTTTTGTAGGTATTTCTAGCTATGATCTAGACACCTCATAATCAATTCAGTCTATGCTAGAAAAGGTTGAGCCCCTTAAATCACAATATAGTGTTATTTTCCAGACTGCAAATCCTTTTTGTAGCTCTTTTCTGAACCTTCTCCAACATACTCTTTGAAGTATTAGCATAGAACAGGACATAGTATTCTAATAATGGTCTCACTAATGTCCTATACATAAATAATACCACCCTCCTGCTACTATTACTACTACTAGTAGTAGATAGTCTCCAGTTTATCACAGATCCCGTTAGCTAGAGCACTGAACAGTGAGCTCATATTCAACTGGTTAACCATCACTATCCTTAAAAGGCTTTTATAGAGCCACTACATTCCAGGATATAATCTCCTGCCATATAAATGTGACCTACACTCTTTGTTCTTAGATGTATGAGCTTGCACTTGGCTGTATCAAGAGACGTACTGTTTGATAAAGATGGCGCTTCAAAAAGCTAGTGTAAAGCCTGTATAAAACACGTAAATATAAATAATGAGTACAACAGATTTTCTGATCACTACACAACAGAGCACTAAAAAGCCTGCTCCTCTGTATTAATGAATATTTAGCAAGTATAAAAAAAAAATTGTCCAGAAAGTAGATTAAGAGTGAAGTAGGAGTAAATAACTGTCTTGCCATTAGGAGGAAAAGTCAATCAATGTTTCAGAGCGATTACTTTAACTTAGTATTTATTTTTAATTATTAAAACCTTAAACAACTTCATAAGTCTGCTTTTTAATTAAAGTAGATTCTTTCAATCCTTCTGTGTAGACAAGGCCCTTATTGCAAATTAAAAGGACATCCACTGTTGTTGAGACAACACCTCATTCACTGACTAAAAATACTGAGCGATTATTTTGGAAAACTGAAAATTTATATAGCTATTCAAAGTATCTGAACAAGAGTTTTCTTTTAATACTTCCCAGCAGGAGCTCTTTGCTGATGTAAAGCAGAAATGAGAATTCAACTCCTATTTGTTTACATTGGAAAGCAGGACCCTTCAGAGCTGATGTAATGCAAGTTCCATTTAAAAATATGTATAATATAATAGTCATTAATCCACTTGGATCAAAAATATACACTACTTTACATGTCACTGGAGAGCAAGGAAGGAAACAGGAATTATGAACACTAAGAATGCACAAGTTACCTGTTTTCAAAAGCCAAACCCATTGTCTCCCCTGCATTTAACAAATGAGTTCTCAGTACCACTACACCATATTATCGAGGTAGTTTGCTGTCCAACTGCTATTTTGTATTATTGCATGTAACACTGAAAGTAATTTACTTTTATCTACGTGGAGCAGTTAGAATCTAATATTAGTGGTGTCCTTTGTATTTAATAAAATTGCATATTTTTCAAAAAGATCCTAAAACAATAGGAGCCATAATTTCCTACATGCTTTGCTTATTGACAGGTCCTCAAGAAGAATACTCTATTAAGGGACTTAAGCTCTAAATAAAATCCATGTTAAGTTTAAGACTACCTCCCTCACTGATGGGCATATACTGCCTGTCACCAAGACAGCATCCTGCAAGCTTTAAGAAGTGGTTCAGGAGTCTGGTGCTATTAAATTTCTCTGCATCATTACTGCTACTATGGTAGCTCTCATATGCAGGAGCAACAAAGTAAGTTGATTAATTAAGCAACATCCCTTACAGCAATTGTAGGCAACCTTAAAAAGCTAGAGAACCACTTCACCAAATGGCATCAGAAAACAACACATCCTAATATCATACTGTAGCTTACAAAATACTGATCCAAATATCACAATTCTATTACAGACACCACAGACTGCGTGTGCCTCTATGTAACCATTCAACATTGTCTTTCCTTTCTCCTACCTCTCTCCCACCTAGTGTAAGAGATCCAAGCTGATTTAGTCCATTGACCAGCTTGACCGTGTGAACCTCAAAAAGCAAGTTCCTCACAAATGCCACAGCATGTCTTCAAGAGAAGAGGAGAAAAGAAGTCTCAAGAAAACATCCCAATTTTTGACTCTCCCAAACCATGATCTGGTAGTAGAAAATTTTAAACCAGGCGTGGGCACACACATCCCTTATAGAGCCCCCCAAATGGTACACCCCATAGAGTCCCCTTCACCCACTGGGCATTCAAGGTCTGCCATACAATTTCCATACCCATATGTGGCCCTCAGGCCAAAAAGTTTGCTCACCGCTGGATTAAACCCTGTTAAAAAATAATTTTGTACAATTGAAATCTATGCCATATTATGCAAAATACATGTTTGACTTGACACACAGCATTTTCCACATAATTGTCATTAGAATTATTAGATTGTGTGATCTGCGTATATCTTCAGACTAAACTAGATCAATAAGAAAAAAAGTTAACACAGATAGCAAAGAAGCCAACGTTATATTTTCTGCCAGGTTCTATAGAAGCTACTCAAACCTTCAAACTAAGCACATTAAGTACTTTGAGCTTAGTAAAAAGAGGGATATATTTCTGAAGTCTAGAAAACTAGGAGGGGCAAATAAGGAGGTTTTATTCTACGTACATTTTTAAGCTACTAGTCCTGTATTGGTAGAAATTCCTTCTCAACACATCTATATTTGTTTAGGTTCTTATTCTCTTTCCAACCAGATTAAATAACAGGTCAGGCATGCCCATCCTCCAAGTTTTAATGTCCTATCACTTTCCACACAAAAGGGAAATGCCCTAATATGAACTGCACTTCTTGCTGGGGAAAGAACTGTTCAGAAGCACATTAACAACAGAATCCAACAATCCTAGGCAGTTGTAAATTAACACTGCTATTCCTGTCACAAAAATGTTACTTCTGTACAGTAACACAAGGACAAACCAATAAAGAAATCATTTTTAAAGGTTCTTTTACTCAGGTAAATCTTGAATTAAGAGAAAATATTTTATTTCAATGATCCCATACTCACCTCAACGTTAAATGTTAAATTTAAGCATACATTAATAGCCCACTCTTGTTGTGACTCACCTTTCCATGTCAGTCTTTCTTGGTAGTCTATTAAAAACATAAAAGCATTATTTAATGTTATATTATTACATTTCAATCATTCAGATATTTAGCTATACATTCATTTGCATCCAGTGAGGAGATCTTATTATGTAATGATTGCACTACTCCAACATGAATACATCACACACTTTGGAAAGTGTGTTTCAAGAAGTTGTGTAGTATTTCTCCGTATTCATCAAACTAAATTTGATAAGTTTTACTGTTCAAAAAAGGTGCTGGTTTAATAGCTCTAGAAATAAGAGTTGTCTATTTATATACACAATAGATGCAAAATAGGCAGCATCAGCATTAGATCCACCATTATGCCCTATGAGCCTGCCTAAAACTGGAATTAGAAGAATCAACTTGAAAAATGAAAGACTTTAGCCTCTCCCCCGAGCTAGCCACTATTGATATCCATAAATACTTATAAGGCCCCCAATCACTGTACCTCATTGATAACCTTCCAGAAGACAGGACAAAGACCAACTAGCTCATTTCGTGTAGACTTAGACAACAGTTCCAACTTTTGGCCCAAATGATACATGGATTGCTGCCTGTAAATATCCACAAAGCTATCTTATTATCTACCTCCAAATTCCTCCTCGAAACTCTTTTTTGCCATGACACCTAGAACAGACCACAGTCTATCATGCTGACTAATGTTGTCTCTCTGTTGAACTCCCCTCATCTATTTATAATAGTCTGTTATGTCTTGTCATGCTTAGATTGTAAACTTCACAGGCAGAAAGCATTCTTTGTTCTATACTTGGAAGCTACATTTTTGGTCACAGATCTGGACCCATCAGTACTTTGTTTGGACAGTTAATTCTAAGCAAGGGAGATCATCACACAAAAATAAGGATATTTTATAGAGATAAGGAGCCCTTCTGCTAGCCAAATGTACAGAACATGTGGCATGCACTGAAAATCTAGGACATTCACATTTGGTTGAGATCCTGGACAGTCTATAATTCAATAGTGGATCAATTGTCCAACATATTCTTCATTGGTAACCCTGTCCGTTTTATTTTGTATTAAATACATGAAGCTGCAATGTTTGGTATCATATCATAGTACACAGTGTGCCTAATGCAAATATTTTTATAATACATAGAGCTAACTGAATGTGAGAATGGAAGAAGTCAGTATCACTTATATTCAGTGCATTTTACTGTGAAAACCCTAAAACTCTAATTAACACACACTAGATACTGAACCAAGATTGTTTTCTTTACAGATTACTTGTAAATAGGATTTATAAAATGTCAGTGCATCCACAAATGTGCATCTTCAAAACCTGCTGAAATTCTAAAGTGGCTGGGCATATCATGAGAGTAAGCTAGTCCACGGAAATACAGTTTGCATGATCAGATTCAGTAGTTCTTGTTCTGCACAGAACTATGGATACTTTCTCATTGGCCCAATAAATTACTCCTTTCCCTGTACCCCCTACACTACCCTGTGAAGTTAATCAGAATAACTCAAGAGATGAGAGGTAGTTTAGATGCTAAATTAAACAAGTTGTTCAGATTTAACTTCACTCCTTGTTTGTTTTCACATCAAGAATTGCAGCAACCAATAGCAGGAGGAAACAAGACAAAGATGGACTAGGTTAGTCTCATTATCCAAGCTATTTTTTTTATTTTAAAGCGCTTCAGTGTGAGACGTCAGAACTTTAAGAATCTCTCATAATGTAACATATTACCAATGTAAGTAATTTTAAAACTTGCAAGTTCCAATGTCATTAAAATTAACTTAGAAGCAAACAAATGCTTTCCGAACAAAAACCAAGCTTTTTCTCTGTTCTCCATCTTTTAGGCCATCTGGCGGAGGCCCACAATTTAGCTGGGGATGGGATGAACCGGGAGCAGGTACAAAGCCGCACAAGGTCTAGTACCCCCCGGGGTGCAGGTTTCAGGCAGAGGCAGCTCTGGGCACCCAGCTCCCTCCCACCCCCCCAAGGGCAGGGAACGGGGCGCCGAGCGCGGCACTCACAGGTCCGCCAGCACCGTCAGCTCCGCGTAGGTCCGGTGCAGCAGAAAATCGATGAGGGTGCTGAGCCGGTACCCGGGGCTGGCCGCCGCCGTGGCGGTGCCCGGGACCGGGGGGGCCGGGGCCGATGCTGGGCCGCCGCCAGCCGGGACCAGCTGGTTACTCTCCAGCTGTACCGGCGCCATGGGGGCGGCAGCACGTCAGCCCGGGCAGGAAGCGCGCGGGGCCCCAGCTCCCCCCGGGACCCGACCAGCTGCAGGGACCCCGCGGCGGCTCCCTGCTACCCGGCACGAGCGGCCGAGCTCCGGCAGCAGGGGACGGGGAGAGAAGGCGGCGCCAGGAGCCTCCGCAAAGCTCAGAGCCCGCTGGGCGCAGGGGCCGCCGCCATGATGAGGGAGACCGAACCGGAAGAGAACCGCTGTGGCGGACCGGAAAGAGAACCTTTCCGGCAACCCGCGGGCCCAGGGCTGCACCGCGGCTCCCTCAAGGCAGTGTCGGGGGCGGGGCTAAAGCGCAACCGTCCAAGCAAGCGGCAGCGAGCGAGCGGGCGCGGGGGGAATCGTTGAGGGCGAACAGATACTGGGAGAGGCGCGAGCCTGGGTGGGGGCGCGTCTGGCGAGCGAGTCGCGGGGGCGGGGCTATCTAGTTAGAAGGGGCGGGGCAAGGAGCTGGGGGCGGAGCGAAGTTACGCAGCCCGGGAATGGCGCTGGCGTTGGGGCAGCGCACTGCAGGGAACCCGGCCCGCCGCTGCTAAGAGCGTGGCGGGCAAGTGGCAGGAGGCGGCGGGAAGCTGTGGCTGCTCTAGTCGGGTGGCCGGACTGTCACTTGCGGGCGGGGGCTCGCATCGGGGGCATCACGTGGACCTGCAGCCTCAAGGGCAGGGGCCGTGCACGTTGCAGGGCCTGACTTTTGCAAAGTGCACACTCAGGTTGGGTGCCTCCGTTTTTGGGTGCCCAACATGAGACACTTTAAAGGGGCCTGATTTTCAGACAGCGCTGAGCCTTCACCTTCTGCAAATCACACCCCGGAGAGGTGTCACAAGTTGGACACATACACGTATGGGTTTTTTAATGGATAATAATAATGTGGAAAAGATGGAATGTTGTGCAGAATGTTGCCCTGGCCTTACATCTTACAATATAAACAGTCCTAGTCATTTCTTATTTGGATTTAATTATAGACACCGACAGAAGCCATAGGCAAAAAAAAAGGAAATATCTGCCTCAAATGTTGAAGCAAACTAGTGAAAATAAGGAATCAGTAAGTAACTGGTTTCATTTTCAAAATATACAATTATTAAATAATTGAGTTACCTTAGTGTCAGAATTTAATAAAAACATTTTAAAAGATAATTTGGAAAACTGAAACATAGATGGGTAATTATTTTTAATTTTAGGATTGTGCTTCTCTAGTGTGATGTACTCAAAGAAGTCTATCAACAGAATAATAGATGGAGAACCAGCTGACAATTTTATTTTGACTTTCCCAAAGTGCCTTTGACACAATTCCTAACAGACTGTTAAAGAATCTGAGTAGCTAAGGCTACATCCTAGTGTTGGTGTCAGTAGGCATAAATCTAGGTAACTCAGGAAAATGGAAGACCACGAATGTCGATAAAGCCCTCCTGCTCAGGCTTCAATGAACCATTGTTCCTCCATGTTTAACACTTTGTGTGACCTAGTGTAACCTAATGTGTTAATAGTTGTAAAATGTAATGTCAGCAGTTAGTTTTTTGATTGTAATAGCCATTTCCCTGCTGTAATACACTGGAGCTAAATTGAAGCAAGTTTCAAGGCCACTCTTAGATACAGCATACATGTCTCTGCAGCAGAAAGGGGAGAAGGAGGGGGAAGACAAAAAGATTGAGTGAGAAAAGATACTGCAGCTGGATGGGAAAGGAGGGGGGAGTGAAAGATCAGTTAGCAAG
>NC_133769.1:214479796-214482500 GCF_003597395.2 Chelonoidis abingdonii | reverse complement strand
GAGGAGACAAGGGGGAGGAGCTTGTTTTCCCGTGGAGATAGGGAGACCCAGGGGTTCTGGGTCTTGGGGGTCCCCCAGGGAAAGGTTGGGGTGACTCGGGGTAACCAAGGGCCCTAAAATCCTGGTTGGTGGCAGCGAGATAAGATCCAAGCTGGGTATAAGCTTGGGGGAGGTTCACAGTAAACACTCAGATGTTGAACTCTAAGTCCAGATTTGAGACAGACGTTTACCACAGCAAGACTGAAACATTATCTAAATTATATTCTTTCATACAATAGACCTCACTAAATTATACTAACTGGGACATTGATAGTGAATTACTGAATTTTGAAACTTAGTAAGTAAGAATAATACAACATAAATGTACTTTGTAAATTAAGTGTTTTGTAATTTGACTGTTATAACACTCTCCTATTAAATCTTTGCTGAGAAGCAGGGAGTGGATCACTGGGGGCAGTAGGGGGTTTCTAGGCTAGTTAAATTCAAATTAACAAATTTCTCCTATACTTTTATTTGCATGCATTCACTTAGCTCAGCAATTCCCAGTCTTCTGCCTATTAAAGTTTTCTACAAATTCATCTATATTAATAATGAGAAGAAAGCATGTTTCAGTGGACAGGGAGCTACATTAGGAGTCAAA
This sequence comes from Chelonoidis abingdonii, assembly GCF_003597395.2. NCBI lineage: Eukaryota > Metazoa > Chordata > Testudines > Testudinidae > Chelonoidis > Chelonoidis abingdonii. Next base: position 214,481,860 of record NC_133769.1, on the reverse strand, counting down.
GGGTCTAGGTTCTGTTTCCATCTCTCCCACTAACCTGCTTTGTGATCGCCAACAAGTCACTGCATTTCTGTGCCTCAGTTTCCCCACATGTAAAATGGGAATGATGATACTTGGCCTCCTTTCTGTAGCACTTTGAGGGCTACAGATGAAAAGTGCTAAATAAAGTAGAAGTAATAAAGCATACTGTAGATATTTTAGATTGGCACTCAGATATTCATAACAGAACTTAGATGATGGTGAAGCAAAAGTATTTCTATTTCACTGCAGACTGAAAAGGTTTTAGAATCAAAGGGGAAGGCAACTTGATAAATTTCTTTTTCTTGAGGAGGTTAAATATTTGTCTTCCCCTGGAGCCATCTTTTAAATGTTTTATCTGAGCCAGGAAGATGGACTGTCCTCTTTATATGGGTGCTTTCTAACTATCCTGCCACAGTATATTTTAGAGCTTGGTCATTTTAGTTCCCAAGTGCAACAAATGTAATGTCAATCTCTGCTGTCACACAGCACTGTTTAATGACACAAATACTTTCTTCACTTGATACTGAAGAGCTCTTCTAATAGTCATATGTAAATAAACACAAAAATATACATTTCCGAGGTTTTGTTGATCAATCATTTGTTTTATTTACAGGCTCGCTATAGTGTTTAGCATTGTAATGTCTGAGCTCCTGTATAAATTATATGTGTAATAAAAGTTTTATATAAATAATACGTTTTATATAAACCTCATGCTTTTAAGAAGTAGTAAGGCAGAAAATGTTTGTATATTTCATCTTTCACATACAAGATCCATTACTGTAATGCGAAGTAAAGTGGACTAATTTATGAAGCTTCAAACTTTTATTCAATAAAACTAAAATACATAGTACTTACAAACTAACATACATCAATGTGCATTATACAAATATCAGTGTCAAAATGTTTAGGTTTTTCCATTGTAACAATCTTATCAGTATCAAACTTTCATCTACATGGATATGAGGCAGTTCAACTGAAAATTATTGATGTTATTGTAATCACAAAGTAATACAATGGAACAAATTACTAGTTTATTGTAGCATTTGTTTTTATTAGTGACTCCTTTATCCTTTGAAAATTCAGTGTTCTGTAGCACAGACCATTGATTTGTCAATTATACCTACAGTAGAGCATTCTTTAAACAACGGGGAGAGTATTAGCTATCTATTGCGTATATGTACTACTTTTGTGTTTATTAAAAGTCCAAGTTTATTTTTTTAAATGTCATTTTCTTTACATTTTGTTCATGTGAACATATCTGGAAACATTTGGTTTTTACATTTTTAAATTGTAGAAGAATTTACATTAACAGGTTGAAATTTTTGTGGTAATAACTGATGCCTTGTAAAACAGTGGTTATTGTGACAGAGAATTGGTTGTACAGTTTAGTAAAGTACATTAATAAAGTTTTAATTATATCTTGAACAACTTAAGAAAGAAATATTCTCCAAGTCAGAAAATAAAGTCTTTTATTTTATCTGTGAATATACAAAAGTCCCTTCTCTTGAAATACTGCAGATTGGATAGTTTTAGATTCTGACCATATTCACATTGCTCTGAACTTTACTAACAAAGTAGAGATCCACTGTAAATTCTAAATGTCTGTCTGTCTGCAGGAGACAGGAACTAGAGTTACTAACAGTCCTTTCTATCCTCAAAAGAGTGGTTGTCATCATTATAACCAAATTTACTGTCCCAACCACACACTGTATTTTTCACTGGTGAAGCAATGAAATGTCCATTTTACAAGTAATTCTGAAATAGGAGCAAAACAGTTATATCGTTTCTTGACCTCACATCTTGGAAAGGTTAACAAAGAAAAAGAAACCCTTGATCTAGCTCATGGCAGTAAAGAAATGAATTGCACCGTTCAGTTATTGCCTTAAGAAGCTGACAATATCAGTAAAGCCATGGTTCTCCCGAGATCTTGGTTAAGTTACAAATAGACTGCTTGATCATAGTTAATTGCTGCTGGATAATACATCCATGTAGCGGGGTGGACCACCACCACCCCCCCCCTCCTCCCTTCCCTTCCCTTCCCTTCCC
>NC_133769.1:214469147-214475976 GCF_003597395.2 Chelonoidis abingdonii | reverse complement strand
CCTTTTTTCAGTTGATTCAATTGCTTGTGTGAGGTTTGGCTCTTCCCCCCTTCACTGTATCTCAGATGAAGTTTCTTTTCCCTGCTGGGATGTAGCCCTGCTGTCTCTTCACTCTCTTCCCCCCACCCCACCCCACCCCACCCCACTCCACTCCACTCCACTCCATTCCTGCACTGAAGGGTTAAAAACAGCCCTGGGAAGGGGCTGGGGCTGGAGAAAGCAGTTTTTAGGCTGGACTGATTGGGGGAAGTGGCTGCAGCTGGGGCCATGCCCCAAACAGTCTCAGCTGGCCCTACAAAGGCAGAGAAGCCAGGGGCAGATAGAAGTCAGTCTTCCTCTATCTGAAAAGGGAGAAGGGCTTAGCTGTAAGGAGCTGGACACAAGGTACCTGACTAAAGTAGGGCTGGGGAGCTCTAATCTGGAAAGACCCAAGCTGCAGCCTAGCATTGGGCTAAAAGGTACTGGGGGTTGCAGAGGGCCACCCAGGGGTAGGCCAAGACAGCAGGTCCAAACTCAACCTTGCCAGTGATGAGTAGGCTGATACTGCTGTCTGCCCCAGGATGTGGGGGCTAGACAATGACTGGCAGTAGCCATATACTGAGGCAAGGTGGGGATAGTGGGTGGGGGTTCCCCTGGGAGGGGGAGACCTTAAGATTGAGGGATTACTGCTAGAGGGCAGCACCCCAGCTAAAAGGGCACAGGGGCCAGAGGACAGGCAGATCACTGGCCTGCAGAGGGTGCTCTGGAGCTGGAACAAGCTAATTCCAAAGGACTACCAGTGGGAGGTGCTGCAGGGGTGAGTCTGCAATCTACATCGTGCAAGCTTGCAGTGAGGCCCACTCTTCTAAGACAACTACGTTCTGGTTCCCACTCTTAATTGAATACTCTTTGTAAATCTATAAATATACTAAAATTAGGGCTGTCAAGCGATTAAAAACTTCAGTGTGATTAATTGCACTTAATGTTTATTTAAATAGTTTTGTATGTTTTCTACATTTTCAAATATATTGGTTTTAAATTACAGAGAATACAAAGTGGTCAGTGCTCTTTTTTTATTACAAGTATCTGCACTGTAAACAAAATAAATAGTATTTTTCAATTCACCTAATATGATACTATAATGCAGTCTCTATCATGAAAGTTGAACTTACAAATATAGAATTAGGTACAAAAACCTGAATCCCAAAATGAAACAATGTACAATTTTAGAGCCTGTAAGTCCACTCAGTCCTACTTCATGTTCTGCCAATCACTCAGACAAACAAGTTTGTTTACATTTTCAGGAGATAATGTTGCCATACAGCGTTATCTGAAAGAGAACAGGTGTTCTGATGGCACTTTTGTAGCTGGCATCACAAGATATTTATGTGCCAGATGCACTAAAGATTCATATGTCCCTTCATGCTTCAACCACCATTGCAGTGGACATGCGTCCATGCTGATGACAAGTTCTGCTCGATAACGATTCAAAGCAATGCGGACTAATGCATGCTCATTTTCATTATCTGAGTCAAAAACCACCAGCAGAAGGTCGATTTTCTTTTTTGGTGGTTCAGGTTCTATAGCTTCTGCATCAGTGTTGCTTTTTTTAAGACTTCTGAAAGCATGCTCCACACCTCATCCCTCTCAGATTTTTGGAAGGCACTTCAGATTCTTAAACCTTGGGTCGAGTGCTGTAGATATTTTTAGAAATCTCACATTGGTATCTTCCTTTGTGTTTTGTCAAATCTGCAGTGAAAGTGAACAACCGTTGTGGGTCATCATCTGAGACTCTTAACATGGAATATTATGGCAGAATGCAGGTAAAACAGAGCAGGACCTACAATTCTCTCCCCACACGTCACAAATTTAATGCATTATTTTTTAAATGAGTGTCATTGGCATGGAAGCATGTACTCTGGAATGGTGGCTGAAGCATGAAGGGGCATATGAATGTTTAGTATATCTGGCAAGTAAATACCTTACAATGCTGGCTACAAAAATGCCTGTTCTCATTTTCTGGTAACACTCTAAATAAGAAGAGGGCAGCATTATCTCTGTAAATGCAAACAAACTTGTTTGTCTTACAGCTTGGCTGAACAAGAAGTAGGACTGAGTGGACTTAAGCGCTGAAGTTTTACATTGTGTTTGAATGCAGGTATGTAACAAATCTGAATTTGTAAATTGCACTTTCACAACAAAGACATTGCACTTCAGTATTTGTATGAGAAACTGAAAATTACTGTATCATTTTTACAGCTCAAATATTTGTAATTATACAATTTGATTTCAATTACACAGAATACAATGTGAATGTAGAAAAACATCCAAAATGTTTAATTTAATTGCACTGAAACAGTAGAATACCAATTGAAAACTGCAATTTTCATCATTAATTTGAGTTAATAGCATGAATTAAGTCATTAATTGACAGCCCTAAAATAAATTTAAGACTGTGACCTACACCAGTCAAAAGCAAGGACATTCAGAATTAAGCTTGGATCACCATTCTCAGGCCATACCAGTGTTATCTAGGTAATTGTCCGAGTTTCCAATCTGAGCTACTCTGAGTACCTTTCTTGGACAATTTCCAGGACTGGCAACATTTTTGAAGGGGTAAATGCACAATCTCAAACATTTATGACCAGTAGGTGTAAATTACATACACCATGCCTTCATGTAAAAGTAGGTTATAAACAACATAAAGTGATTCTAGAGTAAGATAGGTCTCATATCTAACATATGGCTTCATGTTTAACTGAATGGCTGAAAACTTAGGTGAAAGTTTTGTTAAGCTCCTTGGACTCATTAATGACAAGCCTGGTAAAAGAGATACAGCAAAGGAAGACTGTGGTATTAGCAGCCACTGCAGATACATTGGAGATGGGGAGGGGGGGCACTGCATAAGTGGCAGTATCCAGTAGCACTCTGCATATGGAGGAAAGGCAAGCAAAATGCCACCAGGTTCACTAGGGAAAGGCAAGCACAGAGAGAGCAACTCCACCTGAGGCAAAATGAGATCATGGCACCACCTCACTTCTAGGCTGTCTAGTTCAGTGGCTCTCAACCATCCCAGGCTACTGGACCCCTTTCAGGACTCTGATTTGTCTTCCATGCCCCAAGTTTCATCTCACTTATGTCTGATTGTCTTAACCTACTTGCTGACACAAAGTGTCACAGCACACTATTGCTGAAAAATTGCTTGCTTTCTCATTTTTGCCATATTATAAATCAATTGGAATACAAATATTGTACTTGTATTTCAGTGATGGTGTATAGAGCATAAACAAGTCATGTGTATGAAATTTTAGTTAATACTGACTTCACTAATGCTTTTACGTACCCTGTTGTAAAACTAGGCAAATATCTAGACTAGTTGATGTACTGCCTGGAAGACCTCTGAGTACCCCCAGGGGTACATGTACCTCTGGCTGAGGACCACAGGGTCTAGTTCTGCTGAAGGCACTATGACCTTTCTGTGCACCAAGATTCTGGCTGCCCCTTGTGCAGGAGGCAAAGGGAGTGCTTCCTAGTCCTTCTCCACCCATGAAAGAGCAGTTAGAATCTATCTGTAAAGAAACCCTAACTGATTAGGATTTGGTGTAGCTATTTCACAATTGGATAGCACACAAAAACATGGAATTTTGCTAAATTTTAACATTTTCCTTTAGGCTGAGAACAAGGCTAATCTTTAGTCTAAAGGGCAATTATTGTGTGGGGTGGATTGTGTTACGGAAAATTTAAGTGCATCTGAAAATAGTTTTGTAGTGCAAATGTCTCCTGAAAAATAAAACATACTGTATATATCATATGGAGAAATGATTTTCCTCTCCATACATCTCTAGGAGTCTTATTCCTTCAGGCTTGAAAGCATGATTGAAAGCTTTTTCTATTGCTCTGTTTATCTCCCTCACTCTACCGCATACGGTGCTAGACTTTTAGGCCACGTCTAGACTATGCGCCGGATCGGCGCGTTAAAATCAATTGCTCGGGGATCGAAATATCGCGTCTGGTCTGGACACGATATCTCGATCCCAGAGCGTGCTTAGATCGATTCCGGAACTCCAGCTAGACGACCGGACTTCTGGATTCGACACAGCGAGCCGCACAGATCGATCCCGCGCAGTGAAGACGGGTGAGTAAATCGATTTTTAGATATTCGATTTCAGCTACGCAATTCTCATAGCTGAAATTGCGTATCTAAAATTGATTTAATCTCGTAGTGTAGACCTGGCCTTAGTTTACTTCTGCAGGTGTAGCAGCTCAAAGCAAGACTGAAACACATGCAAAAAATGGTATCTTTCAGCATATTTAGGACAAGCAAAAGAGCATTCACATCTAATTTTAATCAGCCTTCAGAATGCAGTATAACACCTATGAACTCACTCATACTTAATTCATTTCAGTCTGGTATTTTTAAAAATCATCATGCAATTCAGCAGTACTCCAGCTCATATCTTGTAATGGATGACTCAGCTCTAATTCCCATTTTTGTTTATAATTAGCTTATAGCTTTGCCTACACACACATTATATGAATAACTGGTTTAAAAAACAAATTAAATAAGTGCAACCACCTTGTGCAGCCCTCTTAAATCAATTGATATACTGGACTCTTCAACTATCTGACAATAGGTCACAGTTTAGTGGGCATGAGTTTAAACAGTTTGCATTGAAGTATGGGTTTAGACATATAGCTGCTAGTTACTGTTGTCCCTGATTCAATGAATTGGTAAAAAATGGTGTGAAAATGAAGTGCTTAGCACTGTTAAATTACAGAATACCAGCAAAGAAGCCTGTGTTGTCACTTGCTAATGATTTGTTCAATAGAAAACTCAAAATGAGAATACTGTGGGGGATTTGCAAATGAATAAGGCAAATTATATAGTGTGGGATCCCAGGAGCTCCCACTACTTCATGAAAATGATGCTGTGCAGCTGTGTGATGGGAAACAGTGGTCACAAACAGCAGTGATTACCCTGTGGTGATATAAGATTGTCACCCCAAAAACTGGAGAAAGATGACACCTTTTACAAGTCCCAGAAAGGAAGGAGATAAGTGCCAATGGCTTTGCCATTTTCACCAAGAGGGTCTCCAACAAGCACAAACCACAGCAGGTTGAGGCAGTGGAGCCCCAGAAGTGGGCTTGCTGCCTTCTGATAACAGTAGGGTTGAAGTACCAGGGGAGACCTATGCCACTGTGCAGGGCACCTTAAAAAGTAATTGAACATTGTAAGTACATTTAGTTATGTTAAAAGTATTTGTAATTGTGTTAATGTTGGGTTTTAAGTGTTAAGGTTTGACTTAAAAGGGAAGATAGAATTGGGGACTGTCTTTACAGCTGAGCTTCCCGATCAGAGAGTCTTGGTGGGGCACTGTGAAACTCTTGTAGTTAGGCACAGCCAGTTGAAGCCAGACACAGAACAAAGCAGAGCTTTGGCAAACGCCTTAAGCACTGACTGATCTGTAAGCACCACAATTGTGAGGAGAATGTCATATCACTGCTCTCTGGGAGCATATCTTCCACACAGGGAGCAATATGTTTTTCCCTCCTCTTCATTCAGCCTCAACCCAGGCATGTAACTTTTATTTCATAATAGGCACTATAGAAGCACACCACTTAATTAATTCAGTAATACACCAGCCAACTCTATCCTATCCATTTATTTCTTCACCTTGGGATCCCTACCCTCCTGCATGCTGTACTAATGCAGTGGTTTTCAACCTGAGGTGTGCAGACTGTCTAGAGGGGCCACAAAAGGTTGTCATTACCATAGAACAGTGGTTTTCAACCTGTAGCCTGTGGAGCCCTGGGGGTCTGCAGAGTATGTGTAAGATTTCTAAAGATATCTGTGCCTCCATTTTAAATCTTTTAGGGGTCTGCAAATGAAAGGTCAAAAACCACTGTGCTAGTGCATAATGCATGGCCTCATCTTTGTGTAGGATCTGTACTGGTTCTCCTGTAAGCAGGGATTTTTTTTGCCAAAAACTTTCAGCTTCCTCTTTGCATTTTATGAGGTCCATCTTAATGGCTGTGGTTTAGTCTAGAAGGCTACTTACAGTGGTCCACTAATGACAAAGCTGTCAAACACACCTGGCCTTCATTGCTAGTAAAGACTTTGAATTGAACCAGACAAATTATCTAGCTTCCTGGGTTACTGAACACTATCTTGGGCTGCTTCAGCTGGGAGTTAGACTCATCTGCTTCAAATCTCTTAAATTCAGTCATTTGTGCTACTGAATCACTTTTAAATGTAACAATATTGCAAATGTTTAGATTAAATTCATAATCAAATACAAAAAGACGAGTTAAAGTGCAGTTTAGGGACCGCACTATCTGATTTTTTTAAAATGAGTTTGAATAAGCTCTCACTGCAGTGAGGAGGAAGGGAACATAATCTCCCCAGTCGCTTCTGACTGCTTCCCTCCCAGCCCCAAGAGCAATTCTGCCTGAGCCTGGAGCGATCTGACCAGCTGTTTTCCCTTCCCTGCTGCAGCTTCTCAGCAGCTCCCCCAGGGGCCAAGTGCTGCATCACCAGGGAAGGAGGAAACAGCTGCTGTGGATGAGTGGTTTTCAACCTGCCACACATCAGCACACAGCTGCAGCCCATGTGACATCCTCAGGGCCATACAGGTACTGTATGGTGGAAGCATATGTATATGATGTGGATGTAGTCCACAAAACACACAGACCAGCATATGTGTGTGAGACTATGTGGTTCTGGCGGGACCCAACTGAGAGTGCCAAATCAGGACCAATTGCTCAAACAGGGCAGTCGCAGCCCAAGGCTGGGGTTTTTCCACCTCTAAGGCAAACCAAACCAGCTAGACAAAAATGACTTCGGTTTCAC
>NC_133769.1:214462683-214468649 GCF_003597395.2 Chelonoidis abingdonii | reverse complement strand
AAAGCTGAGCTGACACCAACTTGTCTGGGATCTTTCCCAGTAACACAACACAAGTTTGAAATACAGACAGTATATAGCCAATATTCATAACTTCAACTACAAAAATGATACAGACAGCATAATCATAACCAGTAACCCATAACCTGGTCTTAGACACCTTATATGACCCCCTTTACATAAGATCTGGTGCCACTATAGGACCTTGGTTGCAACCCATGTTCTATATGGTCCCAGTTTATATCAATAACGTCACAATGCGGCCCACAATAGTAAATAGGTTGAGAACCACTATCCATTGCTTGTTTCCCTACCAGGCTGTGAAAGATACAGGAAGAGCAGACCTATTTGGTCCCCATGTTTATGATGGATCTCCAAATGGGATCCAGCTGTTCAACCAAAAGTGCAGCCCCCTCTACAGAGCGGAAGGACCAGAGGGGGGAAAAAAGGGGGATCAACTAATTCCAGGGGCCAACAAGTGGGGAAAAAATAGGAAGGGAATCAGGATAGGAATTTCACTGGCTCTACCAGAGCCTACGGGAACACCTGCCAATTGATAGTGTCCCTCCCCCACACAGCTTCCCCAGGACAGCCTCCAGGAGGGTAAGGTTGCCAACTTGGTAATATTTAAAAACCAGATATTCCAGCAGGAGTGCTGGAACCTTTCCTGCCCCACCTCTTCCCCATAGCCCTACCCCCTTTCAGTCCACTTCCGCCCTTCCCCCCCCCATTGCTTGCTGCTCTTCCCTCCCCTCCGCCCGGGTCTGGAGGGACTCTCCTGCAGAGCTGGGATTGGGAGCTGAAGCTGCCCAATACAGGTAGGAGGCAGCCCTAGATAAGTAGGGGCTGGTTGCAGGTGATGACCCAGTGCCTCCCTGCCTCCACCACCCGCAGTAACTGAACTTTTGCTGTCAGATCTACTGACCAGACACAGTCAGGTTCCCTTTTCTTCTGGACTTTTTGGTTGAAAACCAGACACCTGGCTACCCAGGGGGGAAAGAAGAGAAGCTGAGCACCAACAGCCAGCTATCGCTCCTTGATTCTCTGCCCCAGCCCTGTCACAAGTTAGAGGGATCTGCTCTAACTTGTGCTGCTGGCAGAGACCATACACCAGCTGGGGATAGCCACTCCCGGCGTCTGACAAGCCGCTCCCCATCTCAACGCTCCTCTGGCACCAGTCAGGGACTGCAGGCTGGGAGGCATAGAAATAAGACACACTGTCTCTGCACCCTGGATTGTTGTACTCTGAGGGAATCTCCAACAAGGGATTGTAGGTTGCTTTTGCTCCAACGAAGTAGAACAGGAAAGAGAATCTGTCACAAACGGCTTGACTACACTTGAGTTACAGTGCTGGTGGTGGCTTTACAGTGCTGTAACTTATTTCCCCATCCACACTGGCAAGGCACATACAGCGCTGTATCTCCCTGGCTACAGCGCTGGCTGTACTCCACCTCGGCCTGGGGAATAACAACTATAGCGCTGCTCTTGCAGCACTGGGGGGCCGGTGCAAACAGTGATTAATCTTACTACGCTATAACTGATCTCCGGAACCTTCCCATAATGCTTTAAGTAAAGATAACACTTTTTGCTGTGATGCCTCTTTGTTTTGTTGTGAACTCGGGGATCCCTGAGTTCACATCTAAAAAAACACACAGCTACTGTTTGCTCCAGCAGAGGCAGGCAAGGGGATGAATGTCCACAGCTAGTGTTTGCTTGAGGAGAGAAGCAGCCCGGAGCGGTGGGGAGGGTCTGTTTTGGAGCAGCTGCTTATCTGGTCTGAAGGCTATTTGCATTTAGTGAATGAGAGGGGGGTGGGGGAAGGGGTTCAAACTTTTAAAATGATTGAAGGTTGGTGCTGTGTATCTTCAAGTCCTTAGAACTTGCAAGGCAGGGAGTTGACAGAGTGTCAGCTCCAAAAATCCACTCTCTTCTGTCTCCTCCACACTCCCTGTCACACTCCACCCCACCCCCCTCTTTTGAAAAGCACATTGCAACCACTTGAATGCTGGGATAGCTGCCCATAATGCACCTGTCATAAACAGATAAGAAAAGTTAATAGCACAGAAGTACTTTATATCTCTTTGACTGTAAAGGGTTAACAAGTTCAGTAAGCCTGGCTGTCACCTGACCAGAGGACCAATCAGGAGACAGGATACTTTCAAATCTTGAGGGAGGGAAGTTTCTGTGTGTGCTGTTAGTTTTTCGTTGTTGTTCACTCTGGGGGCTCAGAGGGACCAGACGTGCAACCAGGTTTCTCTCCAATCTCCCTGATACAGGCTCTTATAAGTTCAAAATAGTGAGTACTAGATAGATAAAGCGAGTTAGGCTTATGTTTGTTTTCTTTATTTGCAAATGTGCATTTGGCTGGAAGGAGTTCAAATTTGTATTTTTGCTGAAAGGATTTTAATTTGTATTTGAATACTTAGGCTGGAAGGGTATTCCCAGTGCCTGTAGCTAAAAAAAACCCTGTACCTATTCCATTTTAAATTTAAAAAGATAGTTTTTACTGTTTTTTCTCTCTTTAATTAAAAGTTTCTTATTTAAGAACCTGATTGTGTTTTTTGTTTTTTGTTTTTTTTATTCTGGTGTGAGACCCCAGGGAACGGGGTCTGGATTCACCAGGGAATTGGTGGGGAGAAAGGAGGGAAGGGGGGGAGAGAGAGGCTAATTTCTCTCTGTATCAGGATTACTGTCTCTCTCAGGGAGACTCTGGGAGAGGGAAAGAGAAGGAGGGAGGAAGGTGAATTTTCTTCTGTTTTGTGATTGAAGGAGTTTGAATCACAGTGATCTTCCAGGGTAACCCAGGGAGGGGAAGCCTGGGAGAGGCAACAGTAGGGGAAAGGGTTTACTTTCCTGGTGTTAAGATCCAGAGGGTCTGAGTCTTGGGGGTCCCCCGGCAAGGTTTTGGGGGGACCAGAGTGTACCAGGCACTGGAATTCCTGGTTGGTGGCAGCGCTACAAGTTCTAAGCTGGTGATTAAGCTTAGAGGATTTCATGCTGGTACCCCATCTTTTGGACACTAAGGTTCAGAGTGGGGAATTGTACCATGACAGCACCACTCCCAGCACCACTCCCAACACCACTGCAAATGTGGCCACACTGCAGCACTGGTAGCTGTCAGTGTGGCCACACTGCAGCGCTTTCCCTACACAGCTGTATGAAGACAGCTTTAACTTCTAGCGCTGTACAGCTGCAAGTGTAGCCAAACCCAAAAAGTATTGATTTCAGTTCCTTAAGACTTTTGAAATAATATATTTGGCCCTCAGGCTGAAGAGGTTGATACCAATGAGATAAATATTAAAAACAAAACAGGAGCTTAAACAAAAGAGGGCCTTGATTTTGATCTATTACACCAGCATACATCCAGATAATGCAGTTACTGTGGATCTACACCTGTGTAATATCAGAATCAGGCCCAAAGTACAGTAATAAAACAATTACAATTGAAACAAAACCCAAGACAAGTAATGAAATTCTAAATAAGGGCTGAGACATCACCCTGAATTGTGCCTTCATTCCCCCCCAGGCACAAATTGTCAGAGAAGCTCCCAACTTATTTGTATTATGGAAATACCTATAGGCCTGAATAAAGACTGGGACCCCATTGTGCTAGGCACTGTATACACACTTGGCACTGATACACAATTACTATGGAAATATCTCTCCAGTGTGGGATAAATGTACGAACAGCTAATATTATTTTGCACATCTCTTGAACTACAGTATTTTTGTATAAAGATATGCAAGAGTGAAGACCATGGGTCATGTGGCAACAGTAATAGAGAGCTGAAGGTGCACAGGCCTGGCATAAATATATTTCTCACAGTTTCAGCTAGCACAGCATTTTGCTGCCGGAAGATGTATGGAGGGAATCTGGAAAAAGATGGCTTCATCTAAGATAATGAGGAAAGAAAACTAGTTAGGAACCAGCTAAAAGAATGAGAGCAGCAAGGTGGGTAACAGTGACATTTTGACTACGTGTAGCACATTAAGAACCTGTAGAAGCAGCAAAAAGTGAGCAAATGTTGGAGCTAATTTACGTAAGAAGCAGCAAGAGAACCTTGTGATCTGTTTATGATGGTCCATGCCTTGGAAGGATTGCTACAGACTGTGGCAAAGAAATCTTGACATAGGAAAACAGGCTTGTCACATGGAAAAAGGGGAAAAAAGTTGGAGAAATGAACAAGCTGTAGGCAGCAAGATGGGATATTGGGTACATCTAAATTGTGACAGAAACACAATCCATGGCTGGTCATAATTCATGAGGTTAAAAAGACACAATGAGAGTGAAAGCTACTTTGGAAACTAGAAGTTGGACTTCTGGAAGATTACAGTTTAAGGGAAATTTTTCAAAGGTGCAATTTATAAAATATCACCAAAGCCCGAGACCTAGTAACATTTGTATTTGTGATTCAGACATTGCATTTTCGTTTGAAAATGCAAAAATAAAAATCTGAATTTAAAGGGTTACAGCAAGGGAAACAATTGTTTAACTTCTGGTCCTTGGTAATTCAAGGATGCAGTTCTCTGTAATTACTGCTTTGGCCCAAGAACAAAGGGGTCAAGAGTCCAATTTGAGAAAACATTTGTTAATCCGGATGAAGACTAAAATTAAAGAAATGCTAAAGTCTTCTAGGGCCTGATCCTGCATTCCATGCACTCCCAAAACTCCTATTTGCTTCAGTAGGTGCACAAAGAACATAGGACTGAGTCCTATGTTACTGCCAAGGTTGCTCTGCTGCCATGCAAGGGCAGAGGTGACAGAGCATTTCTAAAGCAGTGGGATAGGAATTAAGGTGCTGTATATATGTTCAAAAATTATTCCAAACCAGTAGTTCTCAAACTATGGGGCAGGCCTCCCAAGGGAGGGGTGGGAATGTGTCAAGGGAGGCACAAGCTGTGTACTTTTTTATTAGTAGTATTATTATTAAGGGTTCTGGCTGTCAGCCCTGGGTGGCTGGGGCTTGTGCAGAAGGGCCACGCACACCAGGGAGGTGGGGATAAAGGGGACAGCCAGATCCCTGCCGCCCAGGCTTCAGGTCTCACTCCCCTCCACCCCCCAATTCCTCACTGTGAGGCAGTCCGGCTCCCCACCAGCCAATCCCTCACCTGGAGGTGGTAGGGCTTTGGCTGTTCAGCCCAGGAGTGGCAGCAGCAGTACAGAAGTAAGTGCCCTATTGCCACTCTATGTCTGCTGTGACAAGTGGAACTGTTCACAGTGCACCCTTACTTCTGTGCTGCTGCAGCGCTGCTTTCAGAGCTGGAAGCCCCACCAGCAGCCCGGTTGTATATGTACTGGGGGATGGGGGGTAAACAACTATAGACACAAAGAAGGGCCCAATCAAATAAGTTTGAGAAACATTGTTCTAAACAAATGGGGATCCTGCCATTTCCAGGACTGCTGGAAGATATTATTCACTTCCAGTGGTTTAAGTACATTAAAAGAGGAGCAGGAGTTCTAACTGCACTGGCCTAAAAAAAAAAAAAAAAAAGGGAGCAAACAGGGGAGCTCTGCTTATCTAAGCTAAGGAGAGAAAAGGGAGCTCCTCTCTGCTTTAGAAGAGGAATGGGAGTTGTACCCACTTTCATTTTGCTCAGCGCCCCTTTACTTTAACACCTGTATATTTCATTTGTGGATAGCTACTACGATTACTAGTGGGCTATGCCACCTTTGATCCTTCATGGTTTACAGTGCTTCACCCATTCCTGTAACATTCCTGAGGAGAAGAGTGCTCTTAGAGGCCTCCAGATCATATGCCCCAAAGGAATCCCATACAGCCAGGGGAGAAAGTAACTTAAAGGACTTATCAGTACTCCAGAGTCCTGTGGAGGGGGAGGGGCCTCAACTGGAAGAGGCGTGGCCTCTATCAGAAGAGGTGGGGCCTTTAAATCCTGGGGCTTTTAAATCAGGATTTAAAGGGCTCAGGGATTCGGCTGAAGCTAGGAGCCAGGCCCTTTAAATTAACCCC
>NC_133769.1:214455677-214462110 GCF_003597395.2 Chelonoidis abingdonii | reverse complement strand
TGTGTGTGTATGAATGTGTCACAAACAATGCAGCTGCAGCCTGCCACCGACCAGCAGCGACCCCAGCAACTGGCCCCTGTGGGCTGCTGCCTGCAGAGAGCCAGCAGGTGCTGCTGGGCTGGGTCTGCCAAGAAGTAAGTAACCAAGGCAAAAACCACAGCCATCCAGCCAGGGAGGGAGGAGAGGAAGGGAAAGTCAGGGGTGAATGAAGGACAACTGGTATAGCCTTCATGAAATAGACAAGATATTTAAAGAAAGTTTTATCAATTTCAGCCTCTGCACTCTGCAGGCAGGACAAAAACAAAAAGATCTGAGATTGCACCCACTGTAGTAAGGACATTTCAGGTGTTTAAATCAACATAGAAAGAGGGTGGATAGAAAGAAAACTACTATTTCTTTCAAAGGAGGCACAATAATTTCCCTGAATATTCAGTCTTCTCCTCCAATCCCTTTGTGGTTTTGTCTATGGGGGCTATTTGCTTTCCCTGTAAATCTTTAGTTGCTTTAGCAAAATGAATAAACCCTAATCATCATGACACATCTTTCCACCATGTTCTCCATGCTTTTGTGTTTTGTTTTGTTTTAAATAGTAACATTTCAAAGAGGATCTGCAAGCAGTTTGGACATCACAACCATGATTCTCTGCTGGGGAGTGAATGGGATAGATTTGAACTTGGAAATGGATCCTGATTTTGATTGTGTTTAGGAGATCCCCTCATCCTGGGGGCAAAAAAGAACTGCCCCTGCCATGGTCACACCCACCCAACAACAACTGGGAGTGAATTTAACAAGGATGCCAGAAATGTCTCCTAACTCTCGGCACTGAACTGCACAGGGAACAGGTGAGTTTAAACTGTTCTTTTGCAGGCAGCAACAGCAGGCATCTCAGCCAGTCTACTGCAAGCTAGAGCCTAGAGGAAAACCCCTGCTGGGTGGAATGGGGAGAAATTCAGAGCCTTGTCTGCAGCCTGGCTAGAGGAGGGGGAGGGAGGAGCCGAGAAACCAATGTGACAGTGAGGTTTTCCCCTTCCACCTGCTTTTATTAGCTCGGGATTTAAGCTGTGCAGCCAAATGCTTGTATTTGTTGTGTATATTAGCAGGAGAGATCCCCTCATCTCCAGAGGGGAGACAGGGACTGCTCCTGCCATGGTCAAACACACCCTCCCCTCAACCCCCCTTCCCCCAGCTACTGTGAGTGAAATTAACAAGGAGGCCAGAAACCTAGCCATGGGGGCTGAACCATCAGGGAACAGCTGAGTTTAAACTATTATGCAGGGAGCAGGCTTCTCTTTCCCTCCCTCAGTCTCCTTTTCTTACCAGTCCTCCGTACCTGCGCATACCAGCTTACTTTCACCTCTGCATACAGCACTCCTCTCATTCTCTGAAATTTCAGGGGTACTTATCAGGGTGAGTTGGGATAGATAGAGAAGAGGAAATACAGATTCAGTGGTGACTACCTGGAGACACACAGATCCATGTGGTATAAAGGATTTAAAAATACAATTAGGGTGAAATATCAAGAACACTAAAATAATGTGGTAAGATGCAGAGGCAGTGTCAAGTAGTTTGAGACATAATAGTGACCTGGTTTTACTTTAATATTCCCGCATTTAGGTTAGGTCTGCTACTAATGCAGGCCAGGAGTGTTGTGTTCAGGGGTTCTCCCTTGCTTCCTCAGCCCACCCCTCCAACTTGTAGGGTTACTGGTTACTTAGATCATGGAGCAGAAATGGCTTCCATCTTGACATTTAGAAAAAGAACATTGTAATCATAGCTGTCAGACAAGACAGGAATGATGGGTTAAAATGATGATTCAGAAAGTGAAAGGTTCTCAGCGCTTTATAGACTAGCCCTAAATCAGGTAAGAACTCAAAGGTAATACCCTCAAACCATAGTAAATCAGACTTGTGAAGTCATAATCTGTTAGAAGTTTGTGAATGTGAAATTACTTATGATTTGATCAGTCTCTGAGTGAGAAAAAGAGAGACAAGGTAGGTGAGGTAATATTTATTAGACCAACTTCTGTTGGTGAGAGAGACAAGCTTTCAAGCCACACAGAGCTCTTCTTCAGGTCTGGGAAAGGTATTCCCAGCGTCATAGCTACATGCAAGGTGGAACAGATTGTTTAGTGTAAGTAGCTATCATATATTATAAACAGAGGCAGATTAAGATTTATTGGGGTCTAGGGTTGCCAACTTTCTAGTTGCACAAAACCAGACACGCTAGCCCAAGGGTGGGCATATTTTTTGGCCCAAGATCCACATCAGGGTTGTGACACTGTATGGAGGGCCGGGAGAGGAAGGCTGTGCCTCCCCAAACAGCCTGGCCCCCGTCCCGATCTGCCCCCTCCCACTTCCCGCCCCCAGACTGCTCTCCTCAGAACCACCGATCCATCCAACCCCCCCACCAGCTCCTTGTCCCCTCAATGCCCCCTCCTGGGACCCCCACCCGTAAACACCCCCTAGGACCTCAACCCCTATCCACACACCCCCTGACCCCTATCCACACCCCCAACTGCCCTCCAGAACCCCACCTGCTCTCCAACCCCCCATGGTTCCTGTCCCCTGACTGCCCATCGGGACCCCCTTCCCCCTATCCAACCCCTCTCCTTCCCCACTGCCTGCCACCTTACCATGCTGCTCAGAGCAGTGGGAGCTCACAGCCTCGCCACCGAGCCGGAGCCAACCATGCTGCCGTGCTGCCCGGCAGGAGTGGCAGGCCAGAGCACTGGCGGCACAGCGAGCTGAGGCTGCGGGGGAGGAGGGACAGCAGGGGAGGAGCCAGGGACTAGCCTCCCTGGCCAGGAGCTCAAGGGCTAGGCAGGATGGTCCTGCGGGTCAGATGTCACCTGCAGGCCATAGTTTGCCCACCTCTGCCCTAGCTCTGCCCCTTCCCCAAGGCCCTCATCACATTCCCCCACCTTCAATGGCTCTCTATCCCTCACCCATTTTCATTGGGCTGGAGCAAGGGGTTGGGGTGCAGGAGGGGGTGAGGGCTCTAACTGGGGGTGTGGGCTCCGAGTGGGGCCAGAAATAAGCAGTTCAGGCTACAGGAAAGGGCTGTGGGTTGAGGCAGGGGGTTGGGGTGTAGGAGAGGGTGAGGGTGAGGGCTCTGGCTAGGCATGCAGGCTCTGGGGTGGGGCCGGGGATGAGGGCTTTGGGGTCCAGGAGGGGGCTCCAGGCTGAAGGGTGGGGCAAAGGGATTTAGAGTGTGGGAGGGGTCTGCGGGTTGAGGTAGTGGGTTGGGGTGCAAAGAGAAGGTGTGGGCTCTGGGGTAGGGCCAGGGATGAGGGGCTCAGGGCATGGGAGGGGGCCCTGGGCTGGGGTAGGGGGGGTGAGAGCTCTGGACTGTGGGGTGCAGGCTCTGGGGTGGGGCTGAGGAGTTTCGGATATAGGAGGGGATTCTGGGTTGGCGGGGGGGTAGATCTGGGGCGTGGGCTTACCTTGGGCAGCTCCTAGTCAGTGGCTCAGTGGGGGGGCTAAGGCAGGCTGCCTGCCTGTCCTGGCACTGTGCTGTGCATGCCTCAGAAACAGCCAGCAGGTCCAGGTCTTAGACGGGGGAGGGGGCAGGAGGCTCCATGCATGGCTCTTGCCCACAGGCACTGCCCCCTGAGCTCCCATTGGCCAGGAACTTCAAGTGTGCAGCGCAATGCCAGGACAGGTAGGGACTAGCCTGCTTTCGCACCGCAGCATCACCAACCGGACTTTTAACAGACCAGTTGGCAGTGCTGACCAGAGCCATGAGGGTCCATTTTCGACGAGGTGTTCCAGTTGAAAACCAGACACCTGGTCACCCTATGGGGCCCTGGGCACAAAGAACATTTGGGCCCCCATACACACACACCCCTGCTATGCTGCTCTGCCCCCTGCTCCTCCCTGTCCACCCATGGCCCTGGATGGAAGCCAGGCCGTGGTAAGAGCTGCCCAGAGAGCCTGGGCTGCTATGAGAAGCTCTGGACCCTCTACCTGTCCTGGAAGGCACACCCTGGGGGGCAGGGACACAGACTGTGGACTGCTCTCAGGCACCCCAGCTCCTCGCCCAGGGCAGGTGGAGGGTCCAGGGCGAGGAGCTGGGAGCCTGGGCAGTCTAGGGTGACCTTACGTCCCATTTTTGCCAAAACAGTCCCCTTTTAAACCCCTGCCTGGACATACCAACATTTTTTGGCAAAACTGGGTACTTGTCCATAATTAGTTGACAAGAGCAAATGGGACAGTTTTGTCAAAAAGGGATTCAGGCAGGGAGGAAGGAGCTCCATATGTGGGGGAGGAGGAGAGAGGGACTCAGGCATTCCCTAGAAGGCAAGATCTGTTTACAGATAAAGGGAGCAAAAGAGCAGTGTATATATAAATAGAGAGGGGAAATTTTGGCTGCCTAAAAGCCCATTCAAATAAGGAAGGAATCTGAGTGAGGGTGAGAGGAGCAGAGAAAAGCCTAGATAGCCTATATATAATGCACTGGGCTGGCTGGGGAGAAAGGAAAAAAAAAAAACACACACAAAAAAACCACAGCTATAGGGAAAACTAGCTATTTATTGAAGACAGCAAAGGAACTGTGTACAGTTGCTGCACTTTATTATACTGCCTTTATTGTTTTAAATTAGTTAGAGTTGCCTATCTTGTTGCAACAGGTTTAATAAAGAAAAACATGTAATGATTTCAAATACTTCAATTAGTCCTGTTTAACTTAGATATGATATGTAAATTTTCCTTTTTAAGTGGTTTGAGAAGCTGATGTGGTCAGAGCATCTGAGCACAGGCTGTGGAGCCAGAAAAATGAGTTCTCTTCTTTGCTCGGTGATCTTTGCTTGTTGTATAATTTTGCATTGTCTGAATTTCACATCATAAAATAATTTTTACTTATTCACCTCCCAGCAGGGAGTGAGGATTAATCATTTAGCTTTTATAAAGCAGCTCAAAGTTTAAAAACACTAAATATAAGCTACATATTAATTGGAAAAATACTAGATTGTAAGCTGCTCACCTCAGAAGCCTTGTCTCTTTACATGTCAAAGAATTTAAAACACTAATATAAAATAGGAAGCATAGAAATGAATGAAAATAAATGGCTGAATGCACTAAAATGTGTATCTTAAAGCTGTAATCTTGTCAATAAATTGTTTGGTTTTAAATTAATAATCCTGCTGATACTTGTGACAGTTTTGGAACCTGTAGTTTCAGGTGAGTGACTGTGGACAGCTGCAGCTGTCTGTACACACAATACAGCACAGAGAACTCTGCCTAAGTGCCAAATACTGTAATAGCAGAGACAGGAGGTTTTTTATTAAAACAGTATTGTTTATTGGTAAGTGTTGGAGACTGGGAGTCAGGACTCTTTGAGTTCTCTAACTAGCAGTGATGCTTGACTGTAGGCAATTCACTTAACCTCTGTGTGTTTCACTATACCCAGGTGTAAAATGTGGGGAGGAGAGGGGGATGGGGGAGTAGCTCCAACGGGAGGTGGAGGGGGGAGAGAGGGGCTGTGGGGGACAATTCTGTGAAGGGGGAGGGGAGAGAGGGACTCAGCCAGCCCCACACTGGAGGCAGGGGGGATATGCTCACCCTACCACAGCTCTGGGATCACAGCTGGCCAGAGGGCGGGGCCTCAGGGGGAAGAGGAGGAGCAGAGCAGTAGGGCCTGGGGGTGGGGGGAGGAAGAGGACAAGCAGGGGGCAGGGCCAGAGTTCCAGCCTGCAGGGCCCCCAAATTGGCCAGGATCCCCAGCCCATACAATCCCCTCAGCCCAGGGTCCTCTCGGCCTATACAGTCATCGGCTACTGATTCTAAGGGACCATTCAAGATAGAGGGGCCTGTTAACACCTCTGCAGTCATAGGCCAAACAAGGGGCTGTTAGTGATTACAGATGGTTGTAATAAGCCATAAATCCAGTGGCTCTGTTCAGTCCATGATTTTTAGTGTCTAGCAAAGTTATGAATTCAAACTCATAGGCTTGTCTTTAGAAAGTGTTATGCAGGATTCCTTTGAGGATGAGGACCGATCAATCCCACTCCATATCTGACCTCTTTGTGAAAAATGTTCACCCACAGGTGACAAGGTGTTTTTGTCTGTTATCATTGTCCTTTGAGAAGTCATTCAAGAGCATAGTGATTATCTGGTTTTACCCACATAGTTGTTACGGGGGCTTTTAGTGCATGGGGTGAGGTACACCACATGTTGTGACAGGCATATGCAGGATCCATGGATCTTGAAAGGTGAAACCAGATCATCACTACAGTCTCAAATGAACTCACACAGGAAAATGATAAAAGCCAAAAACACCCTGTCACCTGTGTGTGAACACTTTTCACAAAGCGATCATTCTATATCTGACTCATAGACTCGTAGGTCAGAAGGGACCAATATGATCATCTAGTCTGACCTCCTGCACAAAGCAGGCCACAGAACCCTACCCATCCACTTTTATAACAACTCCTAAC
>NC_133769.1:214396878-214444994 GCF_003597395.2 Chelonoidis abingdonii | reverse complement strand
ACAACAGCGCTGCAAATGCTGCAAATGTGGACACACTGCAGCGCTGGTCGCTGTCAGTGTGGACACACTGCAGCGCTGGCCCTACACAGCTGTACAACCACAGCTGTAACTACCAGCGCTGCAAAAATGTAAGTGTAGCCATACCCTTAGGCATTTAGGAGCCTAAGATTCACTTAAAGTCAATGCGACTTAGACCCCTGAGTGCCTAACAGCCAGATTTTCAATGGTATTCAATCATACACACTGCCTTGGCCACGGTTGTTGTGAATTAGCAATACAATACATAACGGTGTGCAGAAACCTTTTAATGTCTATTTTTTCCATTCACATCAGCTCCACTTTATCAGTGCTCCAATTCAATAGCTTGAGTATCCATTTGCATATAAATTTCCTTGTTGCTTATTGTGTTTAAATTTCTTTAAGACATTTATTTCCGTGGGTAGATTGGCCGATTTAGCACCAGCTAACATTGTCTTTATATAGAATCATAGGACTGGAAGGGACCTCAGGAGGTCATCTAGTCTAGTCCCCTGTGCTCATGGCAGGACTAAGTATTATCTAGACCATCCCTGACAGGTGTTTTTCTAACTTGCTCTTACAAATCTCCAATGATGGAGATTCTACCACCTCCCTAGGCAATTTATTACATTGCTTAACCACCCTGACAGATAGAAAGTTTTCCCTAATGTCCAACTGTAAGCTGTGTGGCCGTCCCGCCATGTCACTCTCTGAGGGACGCCATGCCACCTCACTATCACATATCTGTAAAGGTGAGCTCAAAAAGGGGAGGGGGGGATTAGCTACACATACTGCTCCAGCCCTCGGTCAGTGCAGAGCAGCAAACGGTTAGTAGGCCCTGACCTACAATCAGGGCAGAGCAGTTAAGCAGTCTAAACCCCAGGTAAGAGTAAGCACCAACGAAATCTAGACTAGGCTCAGATAAGGGTATAGTCTAGGCGCTCAGGCAGGCATGGACAGCAGGGTACCACAGGCCTCCTGGCCTAAGATGGGCATACTGCCACCCCAAGGGTGGGGTGGCAGCAGTAGGGGGACACAAGCCCACTCAACTCCACCTTGTCCCAGCCCAGGACCCTGATAGTGGCAGAGTGGTCCACCACTGGATCCACCTGCAACATGCTGACCTAGTATCAGGCCATCACTCAACCAAACTGTCGTCTAGTTTCCCTGGGCTACTTCCTACATCCCCAGAATCTGGTACTTCTATGTTGTAGCTGTCCTCTGTCTCCCCAGGCTAGGTGGCCAGCAGCAGCCCCAGCAGTTTGTCAGTGTCTCAGTTGTCCAGTAGCCCTGGGAGCAATGGCCAGTCCTCAGAAGGCAAACCCAGCAGCTCCTCTGCAGGCTCCAGCCCAACTGAACTGCTGG
Organism: Chelonoidis abingdonii; assembly: GCF_003597395.2. NCBI lineage: Eukaryota > Metazoa > Chordata > Testudines > Testudinidae > Chelonoidis > Chelonoidis abingdonii. The sequence goes on along the minus strand of NC_133769.1, from coordinate 214,443,611 downwards.
GCCCGTCTTTTGTACTTCCACTTCCTGTCCCACCCTTCCACTTCCAGTGAGGAAGGCATGGATTTCCTGGTTCAGCCCACCAGGGGTGTGTGTTGTGGTTTTTCCCTATCACTCTTTGAAAGAGGCCATGTCTCCTCGCTGCATCAACCTAAACTGCCCTTGCTACAATTTAAGCCCATTGCTTCTTGTACTATCCTCAGAAGTTAAGAACAATCTTTTAGGTACTTGAAAACTATCATCATGCCCCCTCTCAGTCTTCTCTTCTCCAGATTAAATAAACCCAATTTTTTCAATCTTCCCTCATAAATCATGTTTTCTAGACCTTTAATCATTTTTGTTGCTCTTCTCTGGTCTTTCTCCAGTTTGTCGACATCATTCCTGAAATGTGGCATCCAGAACTAGACGCAACACTCCAGATGAGGCCTAATCAGTGCTGAGTACAGCATAAGAATGACTTCTTGTGTCTTGCTTACAACACTTCTGCTAATACATCCCAGAATGATATTTGCTTTTTTGCAACAGTGTTATACTATTGACTCGTATTTAGCTTGTGGTCCACTATGATCCCTTTCCGCATTACTCTTTCCTAGGCAGTCATTTCCCATTTTGTATGTGTGCAACTGATTGTTCCTTGCTAAATGGAGTACTTTGTCTTTGTCCTTATTGAATATCATCCTGCTGAATTTCATTTGTCCAGTTTTTCCAGATAATTTTGAATTTTAATCCTATCCTCCAAAATACTTGCAACCCCTCCCATCTTGGTATCATCTGCAAACTTTATAAGTATACTCTCTGCGCCATTGTCTAAATCATTGATGAAAATATTGAACAGAACTGGATCCCACCTTAATATGCACTTCCCAGAGAGCAGTTATCAAGTTCAAAGTAAAGTTAGTTCACAGTCAAGCTGGAATGGTTTTCCAACCAGTTATGCACCCATCGTATAGTAGCTCCATCTAAATTGTATTTTTCTAGTTTGTTTATGAGACGGTCATGCAAGACAGTATCAGATGCCTTATGTAAGGCAAATACTACCGTGTGCTGCTGCTCCATATTCTTTCCCCAAATAACTGTTTCACTTTGTTATTTGCTTATCCTCTTTAGATATTTGAAAATGAAATAGTTTAACAGATAGAAACTGTTCTAATTTATGTAGAATTTGAATACTATAGGACAGTTCCTCAGCTTGCTCAATCCTTTTTTTCTGGATGCAGTATGACATTAGCCTCAGTAACTCAGAACGCTACAAAGCACTGAAATCACCCTTGGGGCTTTATCCTGCTGTCTGTCTGTGTGCAGATCTCATTAAAGTCAGTGGGAGACCAGCAGATGGAGGACTTGTAATGGTGAGCCCAGATGTTGGACGTTGATATCAGTATCTTCTAGTGGGGCTTTATTATTTAATGCATAATACAGACAGTGAAAAAGGAAGAAAAAAAGTTTTCATTCTCCAGAGTTATCATATAGACACATATGCAGAAACATATACCGTGTGCCCACACATACTGCCACCTATAGCATATAGGGTCAGAGGGAATAACAATACAATAAGCATATAACACGACCAGTGTTTAGGTCTGTTTTGGAGTATGTTTCTCATGGATCCATTACAGAAGAGTCAAAAGATGTTTAAATAATCCTTTCCATTTTCTTTTAGCGTTTTAGTATCGTGCTATAAATTTGTCTTCTACTCTTTAAAGCTCTAGTATCATTAGGCCAGGGGTTCTCAAACTGCAGGTTGTGACTCCTTAGGAGGTCATGAGGTTATTACATGGGGAGTCATGAGCTGTGAGGCTCCACCCCAAACTCTGCTTCATCTCCAGCATTTATAATAGTGTTAAATATATTTTAAAAGTGTTTTTAATTTATAAGGGGGCAGGGGTCACACTTAGAGGCTTGCTGTGTGAAAGGGGTCACCAATTCAAAAGTTTGAGAACTACTGCATTAGGCAAATGCTGTCCCAATTGATCCTCTCATGGAACTCCCAGTTTACTGCAGATGTCTAGGTGTTACCAGAATTTCATTTGCTAGAATCTCTCAGACCACAAATGCATATTCTGAATGTGCTTATCTGGCTGCAGGAGTGGTGTGCTGAACCACTATGCACCTGCCCATGGGCACAATTCAAGTAACTAGCTCTCCCTAGCTGTGGTTGTACTCAAGTGGGTTCTGTGGAATGAAATGGCCTTTTTCTCACAATCTAGGTATTAACAATGTTCATCACTGTACTTTAGAGCACGTATGCTGATTTACAAACACAAAACCAGACCCCAATCAGGTTAATTGTGTGTAACTTGGCTAGGTTCCTCGACAAGTAGAAAATTAAGTAAACTAAGTTCAGAAAACTTGAGGTTGTTTAGAGAACATTAGAGCAGAAAGTCCACAGATGTTAAATGCTATAAACACTAGAGTGAGTTTTTCCTCAGGAAAAACTAAAACTTTGGAGAACTGTTTTTCAGTGCTAGTGGACAGATGGTAGGTGAGCCTGCATGATAAATGCAAATTTACCATGTGAATATCACCACTTCATAAGTGGGGTATATAAATATATATTACCCCAGGAAAACCACTTTTAGTGACAGTTAATGTTGTAGCAGGATGCACTCCATCCACCCAAAATCTGAAAAACAGAGACAGAAGGTAAAGGGACAGATTTGTGCATTCCTTTTCACCTTTATATTGCCTCCATCACTGTCAGTAATAAACACCAGTGCTCTCTGAGGCTTTCAATTCCATCTTCAACAGATGCACCAAAGCAATATGTACCCTGACTTCAAACTACCACTCTAATGCAAAACCCTAACAGTGTCTTCATGTTTTTATATCAATTACATCTGACTTTCACATTCCATGCTTTTGGCATGTTATTTTGCCTTAAAACTGCTGAAGTCACTGTTAAGAATTTGTGTTAGAGTGCCTGTGCTTATGGAGTGCATTATCAATAGCTTAATATTTGGTCTTACTCTCATGTAAGTGATGATGTCCCTACCACAGCAGGTTCACCCTTGCACACACATTATGGCTAAAACATTTATTAAAAGTTCCATAAACAAACAATCCTGGTGTATCTCAGTATTTTACTATATCCATCTGGAAATTAGTACTGGGACAGAAATGGCAATTTCCTGGACAAACCTCATTTAATTAATCATATGTCTCACTGTGGGCCAAGTAGTGTATGCATTTTCATGCGAGAGGGAGAACACAACCTTCCAGGAGCTAAGAACAGGGGCAAAATGTGTAAGTAAATTCACTTGGCTTGTAACACCTCCAGAGAGACACCATCACCTGGAGTGACTCACATATACTGGTTCAAACTGGATTCCCTAGAGAACAAACAAACAAAGGACTTCTGGATAAATAGCCTGAGTTAAATTGATTCAGGGCCTGCTTTCTGATCAAGCAAACAAAAAGGACCTCCTGTCCAAGGGAGGCCCCAATCCTTCCTGGGAAGGATTGGAAGGACTTGACCTATTCAAGTGTATTCGTGCTCTTAACAAAAGGGATTTTGAATTTGCAACTACAAACCCCACCTAGAGGTTTTTCTGAAGGACTGATCACCTGCTAGAGCCCTTGTTGGAGTTGGGGTGATCTCCTGTAAGCTTATTAGCATGTGTGTAGGTTCTTTTAATAAGTTCTCTCTGCAATGCTTTCACCTTAAAAATAAATGTGTTTGTCTGAAGGAGCTGTGTGATACATATACTTGTGGGCACTTATGCTGTTTATAGCTTCTGAAAAGAAAGCAAAATATAGATGCAGGTCTGCTGAGGCAGTCTGACTCACTGGGGAATTCATCCTGTAGGGAGGGAACTGGAAAACCCCTGGTCAGGAGAGGGAGCGACAGGTCTCTCCCAAGTGTGAAAAATCAGGTGTGTGTGTGTAAAATAGACACCCTTAAGAAAAAAGCCCTAAATATCGGGAGTGTCCATATAAAATCAGGACATCTGGTCACCCTACTCCTAAGAGGTGACAGCTGAGGAGCTGGGAACCTAGAGTGCCCTTGCTGAACTGCCAGGGGAAAATACAGGTGAAAGTTGTTCTGAACTGTGACAACTTCCATTGTCCATTTCACAGTTGAGAAAAAAGTGTAAGCCAGATCTTCCCTCACACTGCAGATCTTGTCTGGGTGTATGTCTGAGCGTGGAACATTGAAATGAAGGTAAGTTAGGCAATAGCTTATGAGAAGGTGCAATTCCATGCAATACTCACATATAATTAAGGTAGTCTTCCTCTCAGCTTCCTATTACACAATGAGTCACTTCACCTTGAAGTATGGTACTTTGCCTAAGCAAAGCTTAATTCTGTTTTCCATTCCTTAGAGGGAGTTTCAATTAACACGTGTAGCAAAAGCAACTCATGAAAAGGTTTAGCTTGTATAGTTTTATTTTACACATTTTATTAGAGTTAGAACTAAAACATCCAGCAGAACTACATTCACATCATTTCAGAAATTTTCAGTATAATCTGTATGCATTTTGAGTGGTCCTCCCTCCTTGCACATAGGCTCACCTCTCAAGCTCTTCTAGGGAGCTCTTATTTTTTATTGTTTGCATTTAAAATGAAGGTTAGAGGAAATGATATTTATGCTTGTCATAAACAGATGGTTAAGGGTTAATGTCTCTTACCTGTAAAGGGTTAAGAAGCTCAGTGAACCTGGCTGACACTTGACCGGAGGACCAATGGGGGGACAAGATACTTTCAAATCTTGGTGGAGGGAAGTCTGTTTTGTTCTTTGTTCACTCTTGGGGCTAAGAGGGACCAGACATGCACCCCAGGTTTCTCCAACCTTTCTGAAACAGTCTCATGTTCAAAATAGTAAGTACTAGCTAGAAAAGGTGGATTAGTCTTATGTTTGTTTTCTTAACTTGTGAATGTGTATTTTGCTGGAAGGATTTTTTACCTCTGTTTGCTGTAACTTGAATCTCAGGCTGGGGTGCGGGGAAGTCCCTCTAGTCTATATGAGCTGAATACCCTGTAAACATTTTCCATCCTGATTTTACAGAGATTTTACTTTTTCTTTTTTTAAGAACCTGATTGATTTTTTTCCCCTTGTCTAAGGCCCAAGGGGATTGGGTCTGAACTCACCAGGGATTGGTGGCGGGAAAGGAGGAGGGGTGGAGGAAGGTTAATTCCTCTCTGTTTTAAGATCCAAGGAGTTTGGATCAGTGTAGCCTCTCAGGGTAACCCAGGGAGGGGAAAGGAGGGGGGATGGTTTATTTCTCCTGGTTTTAAGACCCAAACCCCTTGGGTCTTGGGTTCCCCAGGAAAGGTTTTGGGGGAACAGAAAGTGTGCCAAACACTATATTTTGGCTGGTGGCAGCGCTATCAGATCTAAGCTAGGAATTAAGCTTAGAAGTGTCCGTGCAGGTCCCCACTTTTGGGCGCTAAAGTTCAAACTGGGGGAAAAATACCTTGACAATGCTAAAGAGAAATTTAACTGAATTTAATACAAATCACCATCAGTAACAGCTGCTGAATAGCTCCACTCACTCAAGTAAGAGGGGCATGCACCCTTCCTAGCTTTTCCCCAATCATTTGTGCTCTGACTCCATATGATGGGCTTCGGAGGATGAGAGAGATAAATCTCAGTGAATCAGTTTTTTTTAGAAGTGATGCTGTGTTGGTGTAGATGAAGAGAAGGCAATGTGCAACACATTTTGGCTGTTTGATAACTCCTTCCCTTCCAGTTCAAGCTCTCAACCACAGGGCCCACCTGCCACAGAATTTTCATGGCAGTCAGGAATGGTTAGAGGAGAGACTGATCCCATGTCTGACTTATTTCCCGACAAACTCTTGCTCCCATTTTGGTCTTGTCTTCATTACAGTGGGAGGTGGTAAGATGTGTCCTTAACTGTAGTCACTGGAAGGGACCTCGAGAGATCATCGAGTCCAGTCCTGCCCTCATGGCAGGACGCAAATACTGTCTAGACCATCCCCGATAGACATTCTTCTAACCTACTCTAAATATCTCCAGATTCCACAATCTCCCTAGGCAGTTTATTCCAATGTTTTAACCACCCTGACAGTTAGGAACTTTTTCCTAATGTCCAACCTAAACCTCCCTTGCTGCAGTTTTAAGACCATTGCTTCTTGTTCTATCCTTAAGGCTAAGATGAACAAGTTTTCTCCCTCTCTTTCTGACACCTTTTTGATACATGAAAACTGCTATCATGTCCCCTCTCAGTCTTCTCTTTTCCAAACTAAGCAAACCCAATTCTTTCAGCCTTCCTTCATAGGTCATGTTCTCTAGACCTAGAATCGTTCTTGTTGCTTTTCTCTGAACCCTCTCCAATTTCTCCACATCTTTCTTGAAATGCGGTGCCCAGAACTGGACACAATACTCCAGCTGAGGCCTGACCAGTGCAGAGTATAGCAGAAAAATGACTTCTCATGTCTTGTTCACAAGGCACCTGTTAAGGCATCCCAGAATCACGTTTGCTTTTTTTGCAACAGCATCACACTGTTGACTCATATGTAGCCTGTGGTCCACTATAACCCCGAGATCCTTTTCTGCCATACTTCTTCCTAGACAGTCTCTTCCCATTCTGTATATGTGAAACTGATTGTTCCTTCCTAAGTGGAGCACTTTGCATTTGTCTTTATTAAACTTCATCCGGTTTACCTCAGACCATTTCTTCAATTTGTCCAGATCATTTTGAATTTTGACCCTTGTAGCGGGGTGACCGTCTGCTCCGGCCCTGGAAGGATTGGAAAAGCCCTGCAGAGGGCTGGGGCTGGACAAGGTAAAACCCTGGCTGTTTGGGGAGAAGTGGCTGCAGCTGGGGCCATGCTCCAAACTGAGCAAAAGGGCCTTATAAGACAACCAGGGAAGCTAGAAGCACCAGTCTCTCTCTGACTTGAGAGGAAGACAGGCCTGGCTGCTGGGAACTCACCCAGGGGACCTAGAGGAAGGCAGGGCTGGGGAATGGCCTTAGGAGCTGGGAAGCCTTAGGCCAGCAACTCCCCAGGTTGCAGGGCCTAGTTCTAGGCGTCCTAGAAATTGGGCTTGCAGAGAGGCAGCCGGAGGGTGGGTAAAGACAGCCAGTCCAAACCCCTTGTTGCCTGTGATGATCGGCTGATACACTTCAGTCTGCCCCAGGGCACGAGGCTAAGCAGAGACTGGCAGTAGCCATGACTGAGGTGACATGGGGATAGGGAGTAGGGGTTCCCCTGGGGTGGGCAAACCCAGTAAGACTGTAGGGTACTGCAGGAGGCAGAACCCTGGGATAAGGACACTAGGGTCCTGGGAGAGACACAGGGGCCAACGGCAAACGGATCACTGGCCTACAGAGGGCACTCCTGGGTCAAAGAGCTAATTCCCGAGGACAACCAGCAGGAGGTGCCGCTGGGTGAGTCTGTGCCATGCTACAACCCTATCCTCCAAAGCAGTTGCAATCCCTCCCAGTTTGGTATCATCTGAAAACTTAATAAGCATACTTTCTATGCCAATATCTCAGTCATTGAAGATATTGACCACAGCCAGTCTCAAAACAGACCCCTGCGAAACCCCACTCATTATATCTTTCCAGCAGGATTGGGAACCATTAATAACTACTCTGAGTACCGTTACCCAGCCAGTTATGCACCCACTTTATAGTAGCCCCATCTAAGTTATATTTGCCTAGTTTATCGATAAGAATATCATGTGAGACTGTATAAAATGCCTTACTGAAGTCTAGGTATACCACATCCACTGCTTCTCCCTTGTCCACAAGGCTCGTTATCCTATCAAAGAAAGCTATTAGATTAGTTTGACATGATTTTTTCTTTACAAATCCATGCTGGCTATTCCCTATCACCTTACCCCCTTCCAAGTGTTAACTTGAGTTAACTGATGTTAAATAAAATCCTAGTAAAGACAAGGCAGCTTGTAATTTTCACATGAGTTAGCAGGTTAAGTTAAAGCCTATGGGGGAAACTGTGCCCCTAAAAGCATCCCAAATTAAAGGACTCACTGGTGTCTGGTAGTGAGTTTCAGCTGGCCTAAACAGTTCAAAGTGCCCCAATAAATGAATGTCATAAACTGTATCTGATATGAGGGCAGCCAGAGGATTCAGGAGGCTTGGGGCAAAGTGAGAGTGGACATGAAAAAAAGAAAAAAAAAAAAAAAAGGGGGCCAGCCGCTCTGGCGCTTGTACTCACCAGGCAGCACTCCACGTCTCCGGCAGCGGGTCCTTCACTCGCTCCGCGTCTTCAGTGGCGTTGAAGGACCCGTTGCTGAAGTCCCAGAGCAAGTGAAAGGACCGCCACCGAAGTCCCAGACTGCCACTGGGTGAGTAGCCAGGGAAGGGATTCTTGGCCAGGGCTCGTGGGGCCTGGGGAAAATTGCCCCATTTGCCTGCCCCCTCCCCCAGCGGCCCTCTCTGTGTCTTGTAAAGGGTCATTGGAAAAATAACACTGATTAATATTCTTGCATAGGGTACATATGATACTGCCAAGGGACCATAGAAATACAAAGGAAATATAGAACTAAAATGTGTTTACCAGAAAAGTCTGGGGAACAGGTAAACGGGTTCTCCCAGTCAAAGGACAGGTTGGGGGCCTCGTGCCAGGTGTCATCAGTGTAGATGAGCAATCACATGTTGTAACGGGTTGTGCTCACCACGGTCAGGCCTCCTGCTGGTTACGCCTGGAATTAGCTCTGTCTGTCAGCAGAGCACCCTCCTTTTGTGGTGTCTCATTCTCCGTCACTGCTTCTTCACTGTCTCCGCTGTCCATGGGGACCCATGTCACTCGGGGACCATGGCAACCTCTTCAGGGCACAACCCTTTGGCTGTGCCCCAACTTGTTGTCTCCTCCTTTCCAGGGGAGGCAGCAGTCCATCGCCTAGCCTCTCACTGCAGTGGCGAATTACAGCCCCTAGTTCAGCCCCTCAGTCAGGGGCAAACTGTAGTCCTTTGGCTGGCCACTTCCTTTGGCTGGCAGTGGGGCAAAGGTGAGGGCCCAGGCCCACCCACTACTCTGGGCCCTAACCCAGGTATCCTATAGCTAGCAACCACTCACTGCCTCTCCTTCCCTTCTGCCACTATCTGCTTTCCCTGGGCCACTTCCCAAAAGCTCCAGCACCTACTCAGTCCTCGTATCCCTCAGTCTGGGAGCCAGCCAGGCTGGAGCTTCGCTTACTCCCCTAACCTGCCCAGTACTGCTCTCTCCAAGGTACTTCGCCCTCAAGCTCCAAAGAGAAACTAAGCTCTTCTCTGCTCTTCAGCCCTTCTTATAGGGCCTAGCCTGGCCCTAATTGGCTACTTCTAAGCCTTCCTCTGACTGACTGGGTTCTACGGTGCCGCTCCAAGAGCTGCTATTAAACTTTTGACAGCTAGTGAGGGGCAGCTGCCCCGTATACATGTCAAGTGGCCACTGATTTGCCTTTTAGCAAACACCAGAGAGGTAGGAAACCAGCATAGAATTTCTTTCATCAGCAAATTCCATGTCTCCTTCCTCACAGCTTGGATGAAACTTACTTTGGGGGGTAACCTTCAGAAAACTCCATTTCAAAGGTTCATTAGACTATGAAGAGGGGCAAAGAACCCCAAAGTATGTTTCATCTAAGACACCAAAGAATTTTGGATTTTGTGGGAGATCCTGACTAGAGAGGTAGTCAGCCATCATGCTGGAAGGTCATGTGGTAAAAATCTTACCTTGAACCAAGACTGTAGTTATTCTAAGTCTTAGCCTCTAGAAAACATTTTTCACTTTTATTTCCCAGTAACCTTTTCATAACTTTATTCTTTATACTTGAACTCACTTAAAATCCTATCATTTTTTTTGCTAATAAGCTTGTTTTGCTTTTAATCTAACCCAGAGATGCTCAGACCTCAGTGGTTCAGGAGCCAAATTAACAATCAGCATCACCCAAAAGACCCACAGTAGCGTGAATTCATTGTTTCATTTACTATATATATGTGTGTGTGTGTCTATATATATAATTCTCACAGCAAAATGACTGACCAAGCATTATTATTTTTTTAACTACAATTGGTTAATAACATAGTAAAAGCATCCTAACTGGTTAATAACTTAGATTGGTTAATTAAATCACACAGTGATTTCATAGCATGTGCTGCAAAGAGCCGCAGGAGACATATTAAAGAGCCACTTGCAGCTTGGGAGCCCCAGTCTGAGTAGCACTGATCTAAACTACCCAGTGCTGTGTTTGAATTGAAGTAATCGTTAACTCCAGTTAAAGGGGTATGTTATGAGTTTTGTCTCTTCAGAGGAACAAACAAATCTTATTATTCCTCTGAATGGTCCAGGATAGGACTGGACATTGCAGAACACACAGTTCTGGGGGGAAAATTTGGGACTGGGAGGTCTTGAGCCCATCTTGTTGGGATAAACAAGGCTTTTGGAAGCCAGAGTGTGACTGTGCTATAACAAGCAGGCTTCTGGAGTCAGAGCTGGTCCAGGGCAGCTTATCACACAGATGCTCAGTACACGCTTATATACTGGCTGGGAGCATCCAGACAAGGGAACTACAGCAGCAGAGCATTTTAAGTCATTCGGGGTTATGGGGGAAATGATGACACAACCCTTTCTGGGTCTGTATTGCACCCCAGAACATGGCAGAAAACTAGTCTGTAACTTGACCAGCTAACTTATGTGAAAACTACAAATTTCCTTGTTGTTATTAGGCTTCTACCTTGCATTAACTCAAGTTAGCTAGCTTGAGTTAAGAGCACACCTTTTTTCGCAGTGAAGTCATGGCCTTCAATCATTTTTGACAGTTTTGCTCTCCCTCTATAGCAGGCAGTTCAGGGACCTTATGGTAGGGGAGTGTATAGATTTTATTTGCTTCTTTTCTGAACTAAAGGAAGATAATAAAACAGAGAGAGAGAGAACGTGAAAGAGATATTCAGTCACAAGTGTGATTGCTGCTATTTCCATGACTGCCAATTGAGTAAGTAGTGGAGAGGCTTTTAAAAGGTGTTACCAGATCCTAAACATAGGGTCATGTTCTTGATTGGGTTTTTTTAATCCACCTATTTCTGTACCATACAAGGCTGCACATATCCTGGAAAAGCAATTGAAGGGCTCCCACACTGTGAAACACTGGCACCTTTTTTTATTAACTGAACCTGTCTCAGGGCTATGCCTCTCTCCTACTGGCTCATCTGAATCTTTTCAAACTCCTATGCAACTCAGGATTCAGCAGCATTGAAATATTGCTGGAAAAGTTTGTGCTGAGTCTATATTCAAATCTGACCAAACTCAGTGGAATGTAACTCCTTCTTTTCGATGCCAGCCTGTATATAAAGTAATAAATCCCATCTCCATGGGAAAAGTAGGTTATATATTTCATCTTTGTGAGTTGTAGCTTATAGGAAGAATATAAAAATACTTTGGCTCACTGGCCCACTCCTTTCAATACTGAACAAAGTTATTCACAATTATACCAAGAGCAAGTTGGGAAAAAGCCTATCAAAAGCACTATGCAAAGACTGGATAGGAGCAGCATAATGCTCTGCCACAAGGGAGATTTATCTAGGTATTTATACCGCATGCATTGCCATGGTAACTGAATGCCTTACAAAATGTAGATGTTATATACAGAAGGAGTTCTGCTATTCTCTCCCTCTACCCTTCCACCTGGTGGTCAGATTTTTATAGGTGCTTCTACACAGGTGCTGGAACTAGTGGTGCTGCTGTACCTCCTGGCTTGAAGTGGTTTCCATTATATGTGGTATTTACAGTTTGGTTCAATGGCTCTCAGCACCCCCACTCTACAATTTGTTCCAGCCACCCTGTGTTTCTATTGTGAGAAAGCTAGGTGACTGCAGTGAGTGGTGCAGATCGCTCTGAAATCAGTGAGGCTTGCTCTCATTCTGCTCAGATTTTTCCATTGACTTCACTGTGCATGGAATCAAACCCTTGCACTGAGTTCTACAATCATGGGTCAGACAATAATAAAACCCTGTCTCTAACAGTTGCAAGTATTGCTGGCAATTTTCATGGGCACCTTAGCAATACTCAAGACAGAGGAACATAGCTGTTATGGGAGGTCACCAAATTCTAGCTCATATGCTCATCTCTTGCTTCCCATATGAAGAACAGGCTCATTCCCTATGATGGAGATGAGCAACTCTGTTGATCTCTTCTGCCAGATGTATTAAGAAGTAATCATAGAATATCAGGGTTAGAAGGGATGTTAGGAGGTCATCTAATCCAGCCCCCTGCTCAAAGCAGGACCCATTCCTGGACAGATTTTTACCCCCAGTTCCCTAAATGGTCCCCCTCAAAGACTGAACTCTCAATCCTGGATTTAACAGGCCAACGCGCAAACCATTGAGCTATCCTTTCCTCCCTCCCCAATTCAAGGGAATCATTGGTGTGACACAAGGCTTGTGAGGGAGAGAAAGGAGGCAATGGCTGGGAGGGATGCTCAGAGCTTTGAGAGGAGCTTGGAGGATCCTCTCTCAGACATACAGGGGAAATGAATATTCAACTATAGACCTTTCTGCATGATACAAATATTTCCTGCTTCTTTACAGAAAACATTGCCTGGTGAAAGCACAAGAGTCTGAGGCTGGCGGGTGCTCTTGTCTGACACTGAGGGCAACAACTCTAACCTCTCAAGAACGTTGTAAGGCCAGTTCATTAGTGTATGCACAATGCTTGGGAGATTGCATCAGATACACACCTGTCATGGGGCTTGACTTCACTTGAACATTAATACATGCTAGGCTTGGACCCAACAGGGTTTACCCAAGATGAGGTGACACAGTATTAAACATAACTAGTCCCTGTCTACATTGACTACAAAGTTGTGGTTAATAGGACTCTTGAAGGTTGTGTTCTAATACAACCTAATTTTCTAGTGAAAATACCCATTGTGGCTTTTCAGAGGCATATGTCTGAAAATGCTACACCTATTTTTATGGCAATCTAATGCACTGACAGAAAAGATTTGGAGTCAAGCCTCTAGCATGCTAGGGTAGTGGTGGTCAGGAGAATTGTGGAAGCAAGGTACTCATTCTTAAGGAGCAGGAATATTATACTTTTCTCCCTTGAGTTCTTCTTTTACCAAAGTAAGAAATTGCACTGACATACTCCAAAGAGCTGCACCTATTTCTAAGTGACAAATAGAGGATTAATGCAAGACCAGAGAGGTAATACAGGGATAGGAAGTCTGGGAGAATTTAACCAAGGGGAAATTGGTTACATTCACTGTATATTGTTGTTTACCTGAATTAGTTAGTATAATGGGTAGAATATGATGATATTATGAGCATAGTACTTTTTTGGCTGTAGCTCCACACTTAAGTAGGCACAACGAAGGACCAAACATTGCTGCCTAGAGATCTGATATTTTATACACAGTATGATGTCTAATTGCTTGAATAATACTACACAGTAAGAGTTATTTCTCACTGCCTGAGATATAATAACCTCTTTGAATATCATGTAGCTGATGATCTATTGGGAGCATTTTTGCATGAGATATATTCCCGAAAAGCTAAGCACTCAGAAAAATGAATCCATAGAAAGTGGTAAAATAAGATCCAGCAGCTGAATGAGAGGACTTCCCAGAATTTATATATAGATCCTTTTTCTTAAACACCCACAGTCCCCATGTTAACAACAGTGATTCAGAAAAACATCCAGCAGAGCCCTGAGGCAAACTATTGTGCATAATCTTTGTACAATTCATTTAAAAAGAAGCATTGTTTAAAAGAATGGAATGAACATTACAAGACACTTTCTCAATGAAGCTGTTTTGAAGTACACTATCTTTATTTGGACAGGAAGCTTCCTACTGTTGCGATTTTTAATACACCAGCTTAATTTGTTTTGCATCACGGTGTTAGTAAAAACAGATTTTCCTTTAGGAAAAAAAATGGAGCAATTCATCGAGAAACCCCAAAGCTTAATGTTCAGAAGAACGGAGTGAGCCTGAAAAGTGTAATAGGGTCAAAGTCAAATACCCATAGTCTGTGACAAAGTAGCTTGTACTTGAGCTAAGCCTTTTCACTTTACGAGCAAGTCAGATGTTTGCCATCTAAATCTACAATCACATTTTGCTTTCAGGTTCATGTGAGGCCACTCCCATTGACTTCAGCCAACAGTAAGAGACGAGGAGAGGAGAATTTAGCCCAGAGCATGCACACTTTGTCACTTGTCTTATCTTGCCTTACAGCCACAGCCTCTTTTCAGCATTTCCCTTTGAGAGTCCATCCACACTAGGAAAAGGGGTGTAGCTTAGTTTTAACCACTTGTTAGCTAATAGATAGTAACTAATGTGCCATAAAATCCTAATGCAGACAAGGCAGGTTGTAGCTTTCATACGTGTTAGTTATGTCGAGGTAAACACTTCTACACTGCATTTTAAAACTCTCAACAGTGAGCCGCAGAACCTGGGTCTACAGATTCAAACTTGCAGGACTCATGCTATGGTGCTAAGCCAGCTGTATAGACTATGACACCCTGGAGCCGCAATATTCACCATTGCCATGTAATTAGGATATGTTTTGTACACAGTATGCTTTGTGAAGTATCATTCTAAAAGTCTTGATCTGCTAGACAAGGGGCAGGCAACTATGGTCCAGGGCCACATCCAGTCCTTCAGACGTTTTAATCTGGCCCTCATGCTCCCACCGGGAGCAGGGTCCGGGACTTGCCCTGCTCTGCGTGACTCCTGGAAGCAGCAGTATGTCCCCACTCTGGCTCCTATGCACAGGGGCAGCCAGGGGTTCTGCACACTGCCCCCACCCCAAGCACCGCCCCTGCAGCTCCCATTGGCCGGGAACTGCGAGTCTCAGGGTATGTCTACACAGCACAGAGGTTTTAAAACACAGTGTAGATGTACCTTAAGAGGGAAGGTTGTATGTAGTAGTAGGTATCTGCCCTTCTGTTTACAGAGTAATCTATGAGCTGAGCTTGCACAGGGGTGAGGGTGAGAAAGCGAAAGTTGCAGAGAGACACTTCCCCAGCACCAGGGATGGCTCTATGTATTTTGCCACCCCAAGCACGGTAGTCAGGCAGCTTTCGGCAGCGCGCCTGCGGGAGGTCCACTGGTCTCATGGATTCGGCGGCATGCCTGCAGGAGGTCTGCTGGTCCCACGCCTTTGGGGTACCTGCCACTGAATTACTGCCAAAACCGTGGGACCGGCGGACCTCCTGCAGGCATGCCACTGAAGGGAGCCTGACTGCCACCCCAGGCACCCACTTGGAGCATTGGTGCCTGGAGCCGCCCCTGCCCAGCACCAATCCCCAGAGACGTTCCAAGCACATTCCACTGCAGCAGCCCCACCACTACTTGAAAAGCAGCAGCATGTGCATCCTGGTGTGGCAGGCTTTCTAGTTATCTAGCGGTTAGACAAAGGGCTGCATTAGGACTTCCCCTGTTCCCTGCTTTAAGTCATCACATCATGGAATTTTTCCCTTGCTCTGGTCAGTTGCTGTTAGGGCTCAGCAGTTATCATACTACAGTAATTTAGTTCGAACAGTCAGTGGAGGTTGCAGTTATTATTGAACAACTGGTCTGCTTGAATCTTGCAATCAAAGCTCTCTCTCCTCCTCCCAGAGACGTGAGCGGTGTCAGCAACACTAAGGGCTTTACAAAAACAATCTCAGCCTCATCAACATTTTCAAACTCAGAAAGTTTAAAAGCGCATAGCCCTTTGAAATGCGTTAACTTGCACTTAGGGCTAGACTATGGCTAGTCCTGCATGAGTGAGCAAGTGGGGGGCCACAAAAAGCCCTTCAGTGCCTTGAACATGTGTGCAAGGAGCAGCCACCATCTCAGGTTACGTACAGCCTATGTCAGCATAACTTATGGTGCACAAGGGTGTGAAAAAAACACTCCCCTGAGTGACGTATGTTACACCAACATCTACATAAGCACTTGCGTGCACAGCACTATGTTGGAGGGAGAGCTTCTCCTGCCAACACAGCTTCTGCTGCTGGCAGAGGTAGTATTATTATGCCAATGGGAGAGCTCTCTGCCGGCAGCATAGAGCATCTTCACCACATGAACTGCAACGGCGGAGCTGTCAGTACGGCTGTGCCGCTGCAGCTCTGTACATATAGACATGGCCTCAATCTTTGCACTGCTGGTACTAGAGGTGTGTGCCTAGTACTAACAAGGCTACACGCATGGGTGGGGCCACACCAGGCTGCTTGGGAGGCACAGCCTTCCCCAGCCTATGATACCCGTCGCTCATGGCCAAAGCCTTTCCTTCTGCTTTACTAGAGAAAAGCAGCAGCACAGTTGTAAGAAAGGTGCCACACAGCCAAGCACACACTGTTACAATAACAGAGGCTGGGCTTTTCTACTGCTGTTGTACAAGCGGGTATTTCAGTTTTATGCGTCAGGTGCTGATGGCGTTGGGGCTGTCCTTGTAGCTCAGGCACATAAGTATATAGAATGCCAAATTACACCATCACCACCTCGCTGCAAAAAAATAGTCCCAAAGTATTTTCCAGTGTATTAGGGTTACCAAGTCTGACCAAGCAACTGGTGTTATAGGACATCCTCTAAATGCCTCGTCTCAAACAATGGTGAAGGAAGTTTCTAAAACACCAGGCAATGTACTCAGTATTAAGTGTGACCAATTGTTGGCTCATGTGCATGGTGGAAACTGAATGGACTGCATGGAGCAAGAACTTTCCTAGGTGGAAACTGACAGTAACTGTCCTGCACTTCACAGAAACAACAGGTCTGATTTTTTTTCCCCCCTTCTAGCATTAGTGAGGAGAATAAAAGGGTGTCTAGGAGAGTGGATGTAGCTAGTCAAAATAAAAATCAGGTAAGGAGTTACAATACTTCTTTTTGGATGACAAATTGCAGGCTGTGCGGTGAGTGAGGAGGTCAGCCCTTGCTGAACATTAGTATATAGGGAGAAATCCTGGTGAAGTCAATGGCAAAACTCTTGTTGACTTTAATGGAGCCCAGATGTCACTTAGACTTTGAAGACATTTGCAGCAGTTGCTTGTACTGGGACTGAGGCCTTTTTTGAACTTTGGATCTTGCTCTTTTCAAAATGAATCCCATGCACAATAAATCTGCCATACTGAAGCCCTCACTTTAGCTACAGAATACCTAAAGTGCATGCATTAGTAGAGCAAGCCTCTCTATACTGCTCTCTGTTAGTGTGCCTCATCTCTGATCTGGACCAGCTTTTGTGGTAAGAGGACAGCCTCTATACCCACTCAATCATTGTCTTCTATGCAGAAACTGCTAACAAATACAATGGTGTTTTTAGTGATGTGGCCAAGTAGCCACTAGAAACTGAATTATGTTATCAGATGGTAATTTATGTGAAATAAGTTCAGGGTGGTTTTCAGAAAGGTACAAGTCTGGGATGAATTCAAATTAGGGACATACAGTGCAGGTGAAAAGTTTTATTCCATTATCGGCCCCTTATGAATCAAAACCCCCTCGAGTGAATCCAGGAAGAATGGGAGTGTCAGTCTCAAGGGAGATCCATTGGTCAGTGAGGTGGAACTTCCAGTAACTCTCTCATATCTCAGCTCAGAGCTAGCAAACCTCTGGTCAGTGTACCATAAGGCTATGGCTGACATCATGAGAGGCTTTAACACTGACTAGAGCAGGAAAATACTTTTCTTCTCCAAAACCCCATGTGTGCCACAATTAGACACGTTAACAAGCTCAGAGTTGCAAGATGCATGGGGCCATGGCACTAGCAATCTGTCTTTGTGTTCACACAACATAGAGGGCATTGGTTGTACCCCATATATGTATCTGTTATGGAGAAATGCATTTAAAATTACACTGAGTTCGACTGCAATTGCTGAATAGTATGCGACATTGTGTAGTGCTGCAAAATCATAATGAAAGACCCTATTGTAATGCACACTACTTATGGGACACAAAATAGCTATAAGACTTATATGCTTATGAGCTCACTTTTAACACTACGTTCACAATTTTTGCAGCTATTTCTTTTGGCTTTGTTCCTATTAAAAGAGCACTTGGAAAAAAAAAGTCCCAGTGAAAAAGCCATGTTTGTTCTTTAAAGGAAAGGCAGTAAAGGGAGTAGAGAGAAATAAGTATAATAGAACCCCCGTCACAGTCTTCACTAAAGCATTGCTGCAATAGGTGGGTTATAGCTATTGAGCTCAATGTTTTTATTTATCATGATCTGCAGTTCGTACCACTTGTGTCCAGTTATTCAACAATTAGCAGTAAATAAATAAAAAGTGCTAATGCATACATAGATTCTGAGGAAAAAAACAAAGTTTGTAAAGTGATGTGAGCAGTGCAGAGGTAAAAAGGAAATCAGGGGAATAAACAGCAGAGATCAAGAACTGAGCAGGATTCAAAATAGATTTGACACGTATATGGATAATCAGAATATCTACAGTTACAGTAGATAGACATTTCTAAAATTGGAAAGGACATAAATCCTCGTGCTTCAGGGCATAAGTCAATCACTAATGTCAGGTGTTAGGAAGAAATTTCCTCTACAAGTAAGTTATTCCATAATTTCTCACTGCTGATTTTCTTTTACTTCTTCTGAAACATCTAGTGGTGGCTATGGTCAGAAACCCAATTTCAGTAAGGTCCTTAACACATGCCTAAGTTTAAGCACAAGCCATTTCATTGACTTTGATGGAACGATTCAGGGGGTTAAAATTAGACATATGCTTAAGGACCTTGTTAAAAATTGGGGCCAGAGACAGGCTATAGAACTAGTTGGACCACTGATCTGCTCCAGCATGGCATATTCCTGACCAGTGTTTCCCAAACTTTTTTCCATCAACGACCCCTTTGGCCAGGGCTGACTCCAGGCACCAGCGTAGGAAGCAGGTGCTTGGGGCGGCTAATTCAAAGGGGCAGCACATCCGTCCGGTATCGGGGGGGTACGTCCAGATCTTTGGCAGGAATTTGGCGGCAGGTCCCTCATTCCCTCTCTTCCACTTTGAGCTGCCGCCGAATTGCCACCGAAGATGAAGAGAGGGAGGACCTGCTGCCGAACTGCCGCAGAAGAAGCAGTGTGGTTGAACTGCTGCCAAAGAGCCACAGCTTCCCCCCGCCCCCACCTCCTGCTTAGGGTGGCAGAAAAGCTGGAGCCGGCCCTGCCTTTGGCATTTGAAAAAAATGTCCTGGACCTCTTTCATTTCTGGCACTACCGGAATGCTCCCACACCAGCATGATCTCTAACACATGGCATGTGCAAGTTCACACTGTGCAGATGATGCCCTTTTGAGAACAAAATGGCATCCTCCATTCAGCAAAAGTGCTGGAACGCTGTTCTGGCACATTCCACCCTGGCTCATAACCCACAGCGGACCCCAAGGGATCCAGGGACCCCACTTTGGGAACCACTGTTCCTAACAATTTAAGCGAGGAATCAGTTTCAGTGGTGACTCTGGAAAACAGGCCCTTACATCTAGAGTTAGTAGCAGGGCCACCTATTCTGTTACAGAACATCCTGATTTTTCTGTTAACTGTAGTCCAACTTGAGGTCTATAATGAAAAGTTTCTGCCAAAGACTCCAAATCTATAATGTAATAATGAACAGGCATTACCATCACAGAAGTAACAAAGATAGGCCACCTGGTATTCTCCCATTCAAACTTTAATCAGCCTGTAGCAGGGTGGCTACTCGCTCCAGCCTACACAGAGTTAAAAACAGCCCTGGGAGAGGGCTGGAGGGCTGGGAGAACAGCCCAGGCTGAGTGGGAAGCAGGCTCAGCTGGGGCCATGCCCCAATCAGGGTCCAGCTGGCCCTATAAAGGGTTAAGCCAGGAACTCAAGCAAACAGTTTCTCTCTGAGTGCAGAAAGAGAAAGGCTTGGTTGCAGGGAGCTTAACCAAGTGCCTAGAGTGGAGCAGGGCTGGGGAAAAGCCAAGGGAGCCAGGGAACTCCAGCCTAGGAAAGCTGCAGGCCTAGGATAAGGCCAATGGGGCACTTGGGTTGCAGGAGGTAGCCCATGGGTAGGCAAGGCAGAAGCAGCAGGTCCAGACCCCCGCCCTTGCCTGTGATGAGTGGCTGCTACGCTGCAGTCTGCCCCAGTGAACAGGGGTTAAGTGGTGACTGGCAGTAGCCAAGACTGAGGTGAGGCAGGGATTGGGGTTGGGGGTTCCCCTGGGAGGTGAGACCCTGAGATTAGGGGTTACTGCCAGAGGGGCAGGACCCCAGAGAAAGGGGGTCCTGGGAAGGACACAGGGCCAGCGGTAAGGTGGCTCACTGGCCTGCAGAGGGTGCTGTGACAGCTGGAGAGCTAATTCCCAACAGAGACCAGCAGGAGGCACTGCAGGGGTGAGTCCCACTTGCTTACACAGCCTCAGAACTGCTTAGCTTTAAAAATATTGTGGAGATGAGGCCTATTCAGATCACTATGGCTATATATTTTTTTGAAGTATCCTGGTACTGGTCTATCAGTTACATTTTACCATGACTTTCATAATTTATCCTGCTCAGGATGCACTCATACATCTGCAGAATTATTTGAGTTTGCTTTCCCACTAACTT
Source organism: Chelonoidis abingdonii (assembly GCF_003597395.2). Classification (NCBI taxonomy): domain Eukaryota; kingdom Metazoa; phylum Chordata; order Testudines; family Testudinidae; genus Chelonoidis; species Chelonoidis abingdonii. Next base: position 214,423,174 of record NC_133769.1, on the reverse strand, counting down.
TCAATTTTTATAAAATGCAGCATAGGTGCAGAGCTAAGACGTCTGAGCAGTGTTCACCTTGAATAAAAGATCCAGAGTAATTGGAGTAAATCACTATTGAGTGATGTTTCCAAAGATCCCATTTAATAGTCAGATATTCACTTATGGTTTCAAAATGATTTACATGTAATTGTGTCTTCTCATCTATCCACAGCTTCAAACACTGAGCATTATAGCCTGCTGGTTTCTCTCTGAAGTTAAGGACAAGAATTTACTGTTAACTAAGTACACTTTTTTTTTTTTTAAGCATCCATAATTCTGCAGTTCCACAACCAACCTTTTTCCCCCCAAACTGGCAAAAGCACAAGACTGCAGAATGTACAAGCCAACAATTTTGCTATAAAACATCAAACAATAGCATGTGAGTTCTCAGATGAAACACACATCCCACCTTATACCTGACCAGCATTATTTAAAATGAACAGAATGAAAAGTTTAAAAAAATCCAAACATTTTCACTTCTGGCTCAAGGTCAAAGCAGAAGAAATTTCATCTCCAATGGTAATAAGCAACTGAACACAGGAGTTTAGAGGGGAAGTGCCATCTTAACCATTACTTTGGCATCTCTATCTTTTGACATTGCAATACTGGATGTAACCAGAGAGACTCAACTAGATTTTGGTTGTATGTTTTCCAAAAGCTTATGCTGAAATAAATTTGTAAGTCTCTAAGGGTACGTCTACACGACGGGATTATTCCAATTTTACAGAAACCATTTTTTTAAAACAGATTGTATAAAGTCGAGTGCACACGGCCACACTAAGCACATTCATTCGGTGGAGTGCGTCCATGGTCCAAGGCTAGCGTTGATTTCCAAAGCGTTGCAGTGTGGGTAGCTATCCCATAGTTCCCGCAGTCTCCCCCGCCCACGGGAATTCTGGGTTGAGATCCATGCCTGATGGGGCCAAAACAGTGTCGCGGGTGATTCTCGGTAAATGTCATCACTCACCTCCTTCTCCGTGAAAGCAACGACAGACAATCATTTCGCGCCCTTTTTTCCCTGGATGCCTGGCAGACGCCATAGCAGGAAACCATGGAGCCTGTTAGGCGTTTGTCACTGTCACCGTATGTGTCCTGGATGCTGCTGACAGACGCGGTAAACTGCAGTGCTACACAGCAGCATTCATTTGCCTTTGCCAAAGTAGCCGAGACGGTTACCAGCCCTATATCACCGTCTGCAATTGGAAATTGGCGATGACATTATCAAATCCTTTTGTACAGTCTGCTTGCTGTCATGGGTGCTCCTGGCTGGCCTTGCTCAGGTCGGCTGGGGGCGGCATGGGAACAAAAATGGGAAGAACTCCCGGTCATTCCTTCTTATGTTTTGTCTAAAAAATAGAGTCAGTCCTGCTAGATATGGGGCAAGTTCTACTAGAGAAACCAGAGAGCACAGTCCGCTCTGTCAGGCCCGCAGATATCCCCACAGAAATGACAACTGCATGCCATTCTAGGGGTGCCCTGCACAACCCACCACATTGCTTCCCTCCTCTCACACCCCTCCTGACCAGGAGTTATTCCCATTTTTGCCCAGGCGGCCCCTGGCGACGTCACCGAGGCCAGCCAGTAGCACTCACAGGATGATGAGGATGGTTTCCAAGCCTTTTGTACCATCTACCATCAGGAAAGGAAAGGGGAGGGGATGCTGCTGTTCAGTGCCACAGCACCGCGTCTACCAGAAGCATGCAGTAGACATATGGTGACATTGAAAAAAGGCGAGAAACGATTTGTTTCCCTTTTCTTTCATGGGGGGGAGAGGGTAAATTGACGACATATACCCTGAACCACCCGGGACAATGCTTTTGAACCTTCTGGCATTGGGAGCTCAGCCAAGAATGTAAATGCTTTTCAGAGATTGCGGGGACTATGGGATAGCTGGAGTCCTCAGTCCCCCCTCCTTCCCTCTATGAGCATCCATTTGATTTTTTGGCTTTCCATTATGCTTGTCACGCAGCACTGTGTTGAGTCCCTGCTCTGGCCTCTGTCTGGAGATTTTTTTCAAATGCTTTGGCATTTTGACTTCTTGAACAGAGCTCTGATAGAACAGATTTGTCTCCCCATAAAGCGATCAGATCCAGTATCCAGTACAGTCCATGCTGATCAGTGCTCCATGCTGGGCAAACGGGAAATGAAATTCAAAAGTTCGCAGGGCTTTTCCTGTCTACCTGGCCAGTGCATCTGACTCCAAATTGCTGTCCAGAGTGGTCACAATGGTGCACTGTGGGATAGCTCCCGGAGGCCAATACCGTCAAATTGCGGCCACGCTAACCCTAATCCGAAATGGCAATACCAATCTGAGCACTTCTCCTTCATCAGGGAGGAATACAGATATCGATTTTAAGAGCCCTTTATATCAAAATAAAGGGCTCCGTTGTGTGGACGGGTGCAGGGTTAATTCGGTTTAACGCTGCTAAATTCGGTATAAACACGTAGTGTAGACCAGGCCTAAGGTGCCACAAGTATTCCTGTTCTTTTTGCGGATACAGACTAACACAGCTGCTACTCTGGAACCTGTCAGCTTTAGTCATCACTCTTTCAAGTCTCCACTCTTACCTTTACTAAGTGTTAAGAAGCACTTATCTTTATTTCTAGCTCCTTTTCAATGGCTGTGAAGCTTTAGGGGACGGGGGATCTCCGTCATCCATGGAATCAACATGCAGTAAGTTGTTAATGTTTTTCTGTTTGCAGTAAAGCAACTTGTATTACTTCAACAAGGTTAAAACTCTTGCTTAATGGAGGCAGCATAGTCTAAAAGAATGAGCACAGGCTGGAGGTCAGGAACCCAGCCTAATTTTCCTCTATGCAATAGCATCCCCTGGTAAGCCATCTGTCTGAGGAAGGTGCTGAAAATCAGTTTGGTGTCCTCTTGGGTTTCTTGTAGACAAATGGATCCACAGCACAGTTGCTGCAAAAAAGGCTCTACTGTAAAGAGGCTTATGTAGCAGCTGCAGATGCAGTACATACATCTTGCCTCTTCCTCATCTGGAATTCTCCATGGAGCATTTGTAAAGTCTGGAGCGTGTGGAGGCAGAATAGAAGCTAGGAAAATGCCCTGTAAAGCCACTACTGCCCTTGAATTGACAAATAGATGGATGCACTGCCAAAGAATCCTAAGACAATATAATAAGTTCCCTGGTCCCGAAAGGCATGCGGGGATGAACAGAACGGTAACTGTAAGTATGAAAATAGCTAACCATATTAATGTGAGCCATGGAGAAACTGACAGTGACTATCTGGGAGGGAAATCTCCTGAAGAGCTTTCCATTTTTTAATACAAATATAGTGAAAGGTTGCTTTGTCCAGATTCCAGGGAACACATCAGTACAACATTGTCACAGGTTAACTGTCTCCTGCTGCTACATAAATACCATAATAAATATATATTATTTAATATACTTAAAAAACCTTTACAAACAGCTTCCAAAGATTCAAAAAATGTCCTTAAACTTTCAAGCATTTCATCTCTGAAGAAGGTTTTTTTGAAATGTCCAGGCTCAAGTAGAGACTTTTCTAGTCTGCTACACAGTAAATTACCCACCTACCTTTTAGATTTGCAAATTGGGCATCAAGGTGGCAGCCTGGAATCCTGTACTGCAGGCGTGTTGGACAGAGGAAACAGTCCATCTGGTGGGAGAGGAGCAGAACAGTATAGTAAATGAAAATTACTACAATGGGTGTAACACTATAGTACAGCAGAAGCTCAGTTACGAACACCAGAGTTTTGAACAGACCAATCAACCACACACTTCATTTAGAACTGGTCACTGGAAATACACAATCAGGCAGCAGCAGACACAAACAAAAGCAAATAGAGCACAGTACTGTGTTAAACGCAGACTACTAAAAAAATAAAGGAAAAGCAGCATTCATTCTGATTCTGCACAGTAAAGTTTCAAAGCTGTATTAAGTCAATGTTCAGTTGTAAACTTTTGAAAGAACCACCATAACATTTTGTTTAGAATTACGAACAACCTCCATTCCTGAAGTGTTCATAACTCTGAGGTTCTACTGTAGCATGATGATGATGAATCAAGCCTATTAGCTCCATGCTTGTTAACTATCTAAATATATTTGAATGGTGTTATGTGCCCCCTTACACATGCTCATAACATTCTTGTTTCTTTCCGGACTTCACCTAATTTGTACCTTTCTGGCTAGTACAGAAGTGTCCAAAACTGAATTCATGTTCCTAGATGTGGTCTCCAACTTTCTGCTTTAGTCCATGCTTTCACTTTATATGTCAGTGACTTTATATGTCTACGTACAGAGCCCCTTCCTTCATGCCCCCCCCAAAGTTAGATTTACCTTTTTAGATGTAATGTGATCAATAAGCTATGTCTATAGTAACTTACTGTGCATTGTCACCTGTGGGTTTTCCCTCTATTACTGCTTTGTGGCTTTACCACTTCTATTGAATTATGTGCCTTGGAGAGAAGTTGTCAAATGATATGAGAAGCAATTCACAAATTTTTTTTAGAATAAAAGGTGAGTTCAGTTCACTGTTATTCATGGGGTCATATTAATTGCTTGTGAACATTCAACCAGCTATTGGGTGCTAATGAATATGTTTATGGGTCACAAATTTTATCATGAATAATTATTGACCCCAACATTTAAAATAGAAGTGTGTTAATTATAATCTGACTTTTTTTTTTATTTAAAAAGTTTGTCATCCTACCAGGGACCATACACAATATTATGTGACTAAGGCAACTGATCACAACACAAATAGTAAATAATTGTGGTAAGCAGTTTGAAAATAACCAATAAGCTGAAATTTGCTCACCTAAGAATAAGATATTCAGCAAATACAAATATTCAAAATATAAAAGCAGGCCAAAATCGTAACAAATATTATTCACATTGAATATTCTGACCACTAATTTGGGATTGTTTTCCCTTGAGTTGTTAGCTAGCATTTTTTTTTTTTTTTTTTTTTTTTTTTTTTTTATATTTTTTTTTTTTTTTTTTTTTTTTTTTTTTTTTTTTTTTTTGCTGAATATGATCTGATTTCTTTGTTGCACATTTCTAATCTCTGTCTCCTTTTGTATTATTTCTCTGGCTTCACTGATGCTGCAAATACCTCCTTATTTACTATGGTATATAAGTTTCATTAACATAGTGTTTACTTCCATTTCCTGGTCAAAAATGAAAATATTAAGACTAAACCTCGGGCACCTCCCTCCCCAAGGCTGTACATTGCCTTTAATCACCACCCTTACTTTACAGTTCTTTAGCTACTTTTGAATCTATGTGACACAGTGCTCGTACCAAATCCAAATGGAATCAATATTATAAGCAACACTTAGGAGACATTGTCTAGCTTTAATGGTTTACTAAAATTCAAGTATTGTGTTAACTTCAGGCCAGATTTACAAAGTTATTTATGCACCTTAAGATGCAGATAGGTGTCTAGTGGGATTTACAACAGCAAGCAACTGGGAATTAGGCCCCTAATGTTATAATAACTACCTGGCATGAGCTGTTCTTTATGGGCCTGATCAAACTTCCCTTGACATCAGTAAGCAGGATCAGGCCTTATAAACCTGTGGTGTTCAGTACTCATGCTTCCATTATCCAGTAGATGTAGAGATTCACAGATTCCACAGCCAGAAAGGACCATTATGATCATCTCACTTCCTTACAACACAGAACTTCCCCAGTATACATCCTAGAGTGTATCTTTCAGAATAATATCCAGTCTTGATTTAAAACTTGTCAGTGATGGAGAATCCACCAGGATCCTCGGTAATTTGTTCCAGTGGGTAATTACCCTCACTATCAAAAATGTACACCTTGTTTCCAGTCTGAATTTTTCTACCTATAACTTCCAGTCACTGGGCCCATTTTTTAGGGGACTATTGTCTGTTTTTCCTATTTTTTCATAGAGTATTTATTGATATTTCCTTTAATATCCTCTATTTCCACAACATTCTACCCTCTCCAGGATAATTTCTTTTAATTGTTTGGCTTGCTTTTCTTTCACCCAGTATCTGTCTCTTTTCTATGATTTTCCTTAGTTGTTTGAGGGTGGGGATGTGGGGGAAGAGTTGTTTTTCAGTGATCCATGTAGAAGCATAACAATGCTAGAAATGTATTTCTGCTGTCCTCTCTTTACTTCCTCTTCACCACCTGTCTCTTTCCCGTTCATGTTCATTTTTTCCTGACTTCCTGCCTCCTTCCGTGGTTGGATTCTCTTCCCAAAAAAATGACAAAAAATTATAGTTTTGCAGCCACCTTGTCCATGTCCCTCTTCCCCCTCTATTTCCTGCATGCCTGTCTCCAGTGCATATTTTGAATGCCTCTTCTTGCCAATAGCACTGTTATTCACTGTCTGGAATTAGCTTTTCCCATAGCTGATTTCTCTCATCACCCTCATGTTTTTTCCCCCTTTCAGAAGCTTCTATTAAATTCAAATTAAGAGGTTTGTATATGATGTCTTTTCCTCACAAACACTCAAAGTATATACACAATAGCAGTTTTACTTCTGGCAGTAGATTATCTATAATTTGACAGTTATAAACTTCATAAAGTTTTTTTTTGTACAGAGAGATTCACCCTTAACCTATCCCAAGTGATTATTCACACACATAGATTTCTAAGCAGTCCATGTAAAGATAGTCAAGTGTTATTCAAATGAATTGTTCACTGCAAACTTATGCATCTGTCATACCTCTGCAACAAGTAACTCCATAATGATCCATTGAATTACCTGCTTCCAGAGGAATTGTTTATCATTCTTGATCCCGTAAAGTGTTTCTCAAAAATAGACTTATTTTTAGACCTGATCACAAAATTTTGGAGAACATTCCTGTTTATTTCTGCAGCAATTAAAGAAGAGGCAAAAAGACAAGCTCAAAAAATGATTGTCAGTTGCTCTGTGCTGGAGCTATATGATAGTTCATGTTTATGAGCTATATGAAAGTGGGTTTGTTTGTTTTTTTTAGAGTGGGAGAGGGTTACAAGAAAGTTGATTCACATATCAGTCTTGTTTCTGACAGACAGGACGTGGGACTATTAAATGAGACCCTTTAAATTCTAGAGCATCAAATACTATCAGCATGGCCTAAATGGAAACACTTGTTTTGCATATGTTCACTACATAACTAGGGCGACCCACACTCCTGTCAGGAGCAACAAGTTCCTCAAACTTCATAGCTAGCCCATTTCAAAAATTCACAGAAAATGTATTATTTCAGAAAACAGATATAAGGTCCCTCTCATCATGCCATGAGCAGGTCTGCCCCTGATCCCACATAACTAAGCCCAGGTTAGGTCCACTTTCTACCCAAGGGAACTTGGGAAGGGAGAAGGAGAACATATATTTAATCATTTGTATACAAATACCTAAAAAGATAAGCATCTGGGACATATTAGGAGTATAGTTCATACAGAATGTGTTGGATGCCATTTACATAAGCTTGTTGTATGCTCTTAATACAACAGAGGTGTAAAATGCTATTTGATTAACTTACATTCTTTTAAGATTTCTACAGTGTATGTACTTCCATGAGTATGGCAATCAACCCTTCAGCCTGAAGGAAGGGGTGAATCAAAAGCAAAATTAAACAACTCCTTGCTAAAAAGATTAAAGTGTGCAGTAGCCAAGCAACAAATTGAAGAAAGATTAGTACAACTTACACAGTACACAATATAAGGCTTCTTTTGAACTGCCTCTTCTGATGTTTACACAGCCTAGCCTAAAGTTCAAAAGTAAACTTGAGTAACATCTACCAGCACTTTAACAGGAGCCAAATAGCATGATTTTTAATAATTTTAATCCTGAAGTACTAAGGGAAAAAACTTCCATTGATTTCACTGGCAGTAGGGTTGTCAGGATTTAACTTTACTGCATAGAGGTAGTTTATCTATCTCAACCTAGAACAAAGCTGGATCTATGGTAGTTTTCTTCTTCCTTCACAGGTCCCTTGTTTACCCATTCCTGATTCAGTGACAGGTTGCTATGTAGTGCAATGCTTACTGCTATCACTCTCCTTTCTCCCAGGGTTAGGTACAATATTTATTATCTCTTTTTGATGAGAAGTCTTTTATGATTACTGATAATTTGAGGAAATAGCTTTCTCACACTTCCTCACTTTCAGACATTGGAGTAGAAAATGTCTCTCTCTCAAGCTGTCCAGCTTATATGGTGCCCTCCGATCACCATAGTACCTCACAATCTTTAATGTATTTATCATCACAAAACCCCAGTTAGGTAATGAAGTGCTGTTCTCCATTTCCCAGATGGGAACTGAGTCACAGAAAGACTCAGCAATTTACCCTAGAATAGATCATACAGAAAGTCTGTGGCAGAGCAGAGAACTGAATGTGGATCTCCCAAGTCCTCAGCTAGGATTTTAACCACTGTATCATCCTTCTTCTCATTACTTCACAGTCTCTAGGTTTAAATTGTGCTTGGTGCTTCCCAAATTCCACCTCCAGTTTATGGTTACTTATTCAGTGTTTGGTGAGGGTCTGCATTAGAGTGGTCTGAATACAAAAGCTGCACCACTTTAACTGTTTAGGTATAGTTAATCAGTACACCCCTACAAGTATACACAGTTATACTGGTATAACGGTGCTTCACACAAGTACAGATATTCCTAAATGGGAAGAAGGGAATAAGTTTTACTGGTATAAGGCACTTCTATAGTAGTATAAATGCATTCACACTAGGGGTTGTACTAGGATAAATGTTTCAGTATAAAAATCATACCCCAACTGGCACAGTTAGAACAATACATAACCGATCTGTATACTAGGCCTTACTTTTCCATATTTCACGATGAGAAGGTAGTCTGATCACACAATATAGTTCTGTGCAGGGATCTCAAACATTTTAGCTTGTTGCTGTTTATTGTTGTTCTTCCAAAATGTTTCATATGTTGGTGTTGTAAGTGAGGGTCCAGGATTCTGATCATTTTTCAGCTGTCAGTGGGACTATTTACTTCACAGGTCAAGTATCAGAGGGGTAGCCGTGTCAGTCTGGATCTGTAACAGCAGCAAAGAATCCTGTGGCACCTTATAGACTAACAGACGTTTTGGAGCATGAGCTTTCGTGGGTGAATACCCACTTCGTCAGATGCAACTGACGAAGTGGGTAATCACCCACGAAAGCTCATGCTCCAAAATGTCTGTTAGTCTATAAGGTGCCACAGGATTCTTTGCTGCTTTCACAGGTCAGGATGCTAGAGTTGCTGAGCTCAGGGAGCAATGCTATATGTGAGTAGATCATGGTTTATTTGCATTTAATTTTTGATCATTTAATGTTTTGCAGTAGAAGGAGCATTTGCTATATTGGTTGAAATGGCACCAGAAGATTAATACGCTTTTCTGTATGTTCTACTGCTCTGCAGCCATTGTTGCTGGAGTTCCTGCGCATATGAAATATTTGCTTTCAGAATTACTATGTAGAGTTGGTTACTATCAGTATAACCACTTGATAAAGTCGGGCCTCAGACTTCACTCCTTCATAGTATAATGGGTTGGATTATACTGTCAAATAACTTTAATAGCAGTTTTATTGGAGAGTTATATCTAGTTAGTGGTTTCTTTAAAGTACAGAAAGACCATAAAGCTTTTACTCGTAATACACTATTTTCCAGCAACTGAGAATTTTATAGCGCCTCCTGCTAGAGGAACCAATGTTGTTCCTTAGTCAGCCAGAGGGGATGCCATTAAGCAGTGAAAGGTACTCCCTTCCTTTCAGGAACAGTGCCTTCTGTCTCTGCCACCCCACCCCCCCACCCCCAGATTATGCCTGCATTGAAAACAAGAGTCTGGGACTGGCGATTTAACCAAGGGCTCCTCTGTCACACTAAAGACAATTAGACTATTCCTCTACAGTATAGTATTTTCTTGAGTGACATCAGTACTCATCTATTCAATAATCCACTCAATAAAGTTAATGTCTTCCTTGCTTGTTTTGGCATTAGCATTGATTACACAGCATAGCTGTTTAATTAAATGGTTTCATATTAGTTTTTCCATTCAAGATGGAATGACTCTCAGATATTTTCTATTGTCTATAATTATGAACCAAATGGACTTGTTGAGTTCATGGCGAAGGAACATTTGCTAAATAATTTTATCAAAGGACTAATAATGGGGTTTCAATTGGATTCAGTATTCAATGTGCCAATGGTTTATTAAGGAAGTGTGTAAACATGAATGAGAGTACAGTTATTTTGAGCGGTACAGGAGGGTGTTACTAGAAGTAATAGGATGAAATTAAGAGAAAAGTGTATGTTGAATAATGGAGGAAGGATTGAATGTGGGTATTCAGAGCACCTCTTACATATAGAGACTATCCCTAGTTTTTGGCAAATATCAATAATTTACGACACTTTCCTCCCCTGGGGGGAAAGAGCAGTATATTTTAATACTGTTAGGAGGTGTGCCCTGATTATCAGATCTGGTAATTTTACTAATTTTGGACAGTGTGGGGAGCCATAATGAAGAAAGGTAGGACAGTTACTGTATAATTAACATGCACAATGTATTAGAGTTTTCGTTTCAATTCTGCTTTGGGATGTTTGCAGTCCAGTCACTTCTAGTTATAGCCTTTGAACTTTTCCCAAGGGCTGCTGATGCTTGATCTAAAGCCTGACTAAGAAAGATGAACTGCAACTGTGACATTTAATTACATGAAAGAGACATTTAAATACAGACTCTGGACTGATCTACACAAGAGTATTGTACAGATTTAATTAGATCTGTTTTGAAACTAATTTAATTAAATTGGTACAATTTTCTTGTGTAGACAAGGCCAGAGTTGGTCGGTTGGTATGTTTGGGTTTTGTTGTTGTTGTTGCTGAGGGCTTTTTGTTATTGGTCTCCCATGTAGAGAACCAAGCAGTCTTTGAACCTAGCCACCACCAGCAAGCCTAGGGAAACTTCGTAGCTCTAGCGCTGGAGCCCTGCATGAAATTACTAGATGTGCAGAAGACAACTTTTATCCCAAGAAAAGAACTGCCATGTGATGTCCATGCTTTGGGTTAAATTGTCTCCACATACATAATACTTACACCCAGTTTAACTTTGATTGGTCGATGTTGTCTCATGCCTGTAACTTTAAAACTAGTGAGGTTTTTTATACTCAACTAGGATTGTATTCTTCCTTCATGACTACAGATCTGACAAGTTTGAAGATTTTATATTTCAGAGGTGAAGCCCTAGCTATAATGAAGTCAATAACAAAACCTTTATTCACTTCAGTGGGCCAGAATTTTACCCTAGAGGTTTGAGTTGAATGCTCAAAGAAGTTTTAAAATGAAGCTCTATAGACCAGCCGCTGGATAGTGACTAAACAGGATCGTGTAGTTTCCTTGCTCATTAGCTACAAAAAACAAATGGCAAACTGCACACTTTATGGCTCACACATCACCAGTAACCTTGACCCAACTGAGGTGTATTCCAGCTGTAGTTAAAGTACAGTTTGTCTTTACCTGTAGACAAAGTAAAGATTCTGCATTTGAAATGTAATAATTCTGTTGATGAGCAACTCAGAAAATAATCCATCTCAATCTCCCAGATCTGTATTAGCTCTGCAGAGGCAACAGGAGTAAAACAAAACAATTTATATAATATCAACTTACTCACCAAGGAGATTTGTGAAAGAAGGCACTATTTTTTTAAAACAGTAACTGCACTCTAAAACTTGCTCCACTGAAAATCCTCCCCCTCATCACACATATGAAACTCAAAAATGGCCAAATGACTTAGCCCAAATGTTAATTTTTTTGGTAAATTTGAGCTGAGGCAAATGGATCACTTTTCAACAAAAGAGAAAAATGTAATAGAGTCAAAAGTGATTGAAAACAGGGGGCTCAAATGGAAACAACTGCTTAATCTTATCTCTAGGGCATTCGTTGCCACAAATGCAATCATGCACATTCAGAAAATAAAGGAAACCCAGTACTGACTTAGGCTATGTCTACATTATGGACCTTATAGCAGCACAGCTGTACTGCTGCCAGCTGCACCACTGTAAGATCTCCTGTGTAGCCGCTCTATGCCAGTAGGAAAAAGATCTCTCACCGGCATAATTAAACCACCCCCAACAAGCAGCGGTAGCTATGTCAGTGGGAGAGCATCTCCCACTGACATAGCACCCTGCACACCTTTGCTTTTGTCAGTGGAGGTGTTTTTTCACACCCCTGACCGATAAAAGTTTTGCTGACAAAAGTGTTCGTGTAGACAAAGCCTTAGTTTGTTTACTTATGACACATTAAAATGCTTATAATAAGATTACTCCAGTTAGAACTGTGTTTCGAGTGTAAACTCCCGAAGATGATGAACCAAAGTGGTTACCTTAATATGGAGGTTCCTGAGGAAAAATTGGGAAGTTCTAAATATATCAGCAGCTGTTAAAGAGGAAGTTTAACCAAGATGTGGTCCTCCTCAGGGTTAAGTCCCAATACATAAGATGGGCTTGCAATCTATCAAAGTAAATTCTGTATAGATTTAGTGTGAAAATATTTTTTGCATTTATTCTTGCTATTACAGAGTCTTATCATAATGCAGTTATATTAACTATTTCATTTTATGTTCTTTTGAGTCTTGTATCAAAGAAGAGACTCTCAGCAAGTCTATTTTTATTAAACTGTCAGTTTATACATTACTACTACATGACCTACTCAGCCCAGTAGTTTATAAAAATAGAATTTTGTAAGTTACTCTATTTAATTCTACAGGTTAGAACCACAGGGTTAGAAGAAATCGCAAGGGTCACCTAGCCTAAGCTCCAGAAGTGGCTCTAGCTTTTTTGCCGCCCCAAGCGCAGCAGTCAGTCAGCCAACCCACCGCCGAATTGCCGCCGAATCCGTGGGACCAGCGGACCTCCCCTAGGCAAGCTGCTGAAGGCTACCTGACTGCTGCCCTTGCAGGGACCAGCAGAGTGCCCCCCCCCCCCCCCCAGCTTGCCACCCCAGGCACACGCTTGGAGCACTGGTGCCTGGAGCCACTGCTGCTAACCCCCTGCCAAGTTGCAGGATTGGTTGGGTCTAAACCATCCTAGACAGATGGCAATACAGCCTCCTTTTGAAAACTTCCAATGAAGAAGCTTCCACAACCTCCCTATTCTAAACAAACCCATGAATCCTTTTAAAAGAAGCAAGTGATTCCCTTTTCGTCTGTGTTAACTCAAGAAGTGGACTGAATAGGGGTTTATTTTCCAAAATACAGTTTCCCCCACATCTGACAGTTTTCAAAGTATTGTTTATATTTCTGCCCTTCGTAGAGAAAGCAAAGGTGTTCGTTTCCCCTATAAGTCTGACTCTGTTACATTCCAAAGCATGCAAGTAAAAATATCCTTCTTTGTGATTGGTAAGAAGAGATATGGCAGGAAGCAAAGGTCTCATACCTACCCTCGTTTGAAAACCAAGCAGGATGCCAGATGCTGTGACCAAATGCACCCCTGTATTTATACCTCCCCACTATTGTAATAATCTTTGTACAACTGTGCCTTGTGAGGTATCAATTGAAAACTAATAACTCTCTGGTCAATCATATCCTGGTGAAGTGTGTAGCAAAGTTGTGTGAAAAGTTATGAATATAACCTGAAATTATGACTGAAATATGTTTACCAGACAAGCCTGCAGAGGAAGTAAATCTATTTCTCAAAGACAAAGGACAAGCTGATGCCTCTAACCAGGTGTCATCAAAGTTGATTGTCAATCATCTGTCAAGTGGATGTCCTTTGACAAGGAAGTGGGACAGGAATAGATGGAGCTGCATTTTAGAAAACAACAACATGGACTCTCTTTCACCACGACTCCATGTCTCCATCCTCACAGCTGGAAGGAACTTTATCTAGGGATAATCCTCAGGAAAATGCATTTTCCAAGGGTGACTATAAAATTGAGAGGGGGGAACACCCGGGGATCTCTCTGTCTCTCTCTCACACCCACATCCACACACCCCCAAGACAGCAAAGGACTGAGACCTTTGACTTCAGGGGTGGTCCTGACCTGAGAAATTGGTCTGCAATGTTTCTGGGAACCAGTGGTAAACCAGGGGCAGCTCCAGGCACCAGCACACCAAGCGCGTGCTTGGAGCGGCAAACTGCGGGGGGCGCTCTGCTGGTCACCGTGAGGGCGGCAGGCAGGTTGCCTTCACCGGCATGCCTGCGGAGGGTCCGCTGGTCTGCCGCTTCGGCAGACCTCCCCCAGGCAAGCCGCCGAGGGCAGCCTGTCTGCAGTGCTTGGGGCAGCAAAACACCTAGAGCCGCCCCTGCCTTAAACCAAATCTAGTTTAAGTCTTATCTACTAAAGATCATTTTATCTTTATTCTTCTTGTAACCATATCTGATTTTAATAACTTGTACTCAAAATCTCTTTATAGTTAAATAAACTTGTTTTATGTTTTATTCAAAACTAATACAGACTTGTGTTTAAAGTAGCAAGTTGTTGCAGATTGACCCCTTATACAGGCAATGGACCTTTGATATCTGAACTGTCCAGGAGAGGGCTAGGCAGTGCAGAACACATGTTTTTCAGGAGAAGTTAGGCCTGGGAGTGTGTTGGGTGCACCCTGCACATAGTAACCAAGCCTGATGGAAGCCAGAGGATGGCTGGTATGTTGCTGACAGGTTGCTGGGGTCAAAGTTGTTGGACCAGGGCTGCAGCTATACACAGACTCTCAGAGTGCGACCTACATTCTGGCAGGCTGTTTGTGAGCAGCCCAGCCTGGGAGTACAACTGCAGATCATTGTGAGGCATCCAGTGGTGCTGGAACCCTTCTAATACAGTAACTCCTCACTTAAAGTCATCCCATTTAAAGTTGCACAATACTCCCTTACAATGTTGTTTGGCAGCCACCTGCTTTGTCCACTGCTTGCAGGAAGAGCAGCCCATTGGAGATAGCTTGTGGGAGCTTGGAACCAGGGTGGGCCGCTAGGCCCCCTAGATTCCCTGTGCAGCAGCCACCCAGCAGGCTATCAGTTGCTGGCTGTTCAGCTGTCCCTCCCCTCACTGCTGTGTGCTGCTCCTGCCCTGTGCCTTGGAGCTGCTCCTGGGGCCTCCTGCTTGCTGTGCAAAGGCAGGGGGAGAGAGAGGTGCTAATGTCAGGGCATAGGCACTGGGTCCATGGGTGCTCTAGGGCTGGAGCACCCACAGGGAAAAATTAGTGGGTGCTCTGCACCCACTGGCAGCCAAGCTCCCCTGCCCCATCTCCTCCTCCTCCCCTGAGCATGCCACGTCCCCACTCCTCTGCCTACCCCCCAACTTTTCCCACCCGGCTGCCTCCAAAGAGCTGTTTGGCAGCATTAACATGCTCCAAGAGTGGGGGAGGAGCAGAAATGCCGCGCGCTCAGGGGAGGAGGCAGGAAAGAGGCAGGGCCAGAATGGGGATTTGGGGAAGGAGTTGGAATATTGTCAGGAAGAAGGCAGAGTTGAGCGAGGACTTTGGGAAGGGGTTGGAATGGGGGTGGGGCAGGGGTGGGGCGGGGATGGGGAGGTCAAGCACCCACAGGAAAGAGGGGAAGTTGGCATCTATGTATCAGGTTGTCCCCCACCCCCCTGCTCCTCCCCCCATCTCCACAGAGCAGGGTGGGGATGTGACAGGGCTCAGGATGGAGGGAACTTGCTGATCTACTTTAAAAGGGTTAGGGTCAGTGTACCTAAAGGGGAAATACACGTCTCTCTGTCTCTCACACATATGGGGGGTGTGTGTGTGTCTCTCTCTCTGCCATGCTGTCTCCCCTCCCTGCATTCCTGCTGCCTTGTAGAGTGTGAGGCTACATTAACAATGTGATAACCTTTGGGGGCTCAGCAGTAAGGCATTCCCTGGGAAATATCCCACCCTCTGACTCTACCACCTCAACCAAGCTTCACAGTCATCATTGCTGTGTACAGCATTAAATTGTTTAAAACTTATACTGTGTATGTGTGTGTGTGTCTCTCTCTCTCTCTCTATATATATATATAAAATGTAGTCTTTTGTCTTGCGAACGAAGTTGCCCTGGAACCTACCCCCTTCCCCCACCCCCCCTTTACATTAATTCTTATGGGGAAATTGGATTCGCATAACTTTGTTTCACTTAAAGCAGCATTTCTCAATGACATAACTACAGTGTTAAGTGAGGAGTTACTGTAGTGGGGGTGCTGAAAGCAAGCCCTCTTACCCCTGTCCGTGCCCGCACCCAGCTGGGGCCTGGAGCAGTGCCATATCTCTGGGAGGGGGGACCAGGGCAAGGGGGCAAATGATGGGGGCGTGCACAAGGCCAGGAGCACTGCCTCAGCCATGGGATTAGTGGCCAGAACCCCAGGAGCAGAGCCCTAGGAGTGGGGGGCTGGCAGGGAGCAGGGCCAGCGCACCAAGGGCAGAGCCCAGGGCACGGGGACAGCGGTCAAGAAGCAGGGCCCCAGTGTGGAGCCAGCGGCCTGGGAGCAGGACTGGAGGCTGAGACCCAAGCTCAAAAATACGGGTGCTGCAGCAAGCCCCACACCCCTAGTTCCCGCACCTATAGAGGCACTAGGGTGACCAGACATCAAATGTGAAAAATCAGGACAGGGGGTGGGGAGTAATAGAAGCCTATATAAGAAAAAGACCCAAAAATCAGGACATCTGGTCACCCTAGGAGGCACCCAAGGTTACAGGGCAGATGGTGACAACCCCTCACTTGTCTGAACTGCACCCCAGAACACAACAGATGCTCACTGAGATCTGCTTAGGAAGTGCACAATTCATAATAAACTTGAATATTATCCTCTCTCTTCACCAATGAAGCCTAAGGGGGGGAAAAAGAGCCTAAAAGCATGACTATTAAAGATAAACTAACAGTAAACAAGGAAGCTGAGCACATATCTATGCAGATCATTGTTTATTTTTCTCTGCAATGGTATGTAAACAATGTTTTTGTGTAACTGTATGTTAACTGTTAAAATGTATGAACTGTAGTTTAGTATTTCAGGGACAGCTGTTATGTTATAGGTTTAAGAATGTCTTCTGTTATTGCACCAGTTTATCCAGTGATAGATTTGACTGGCTAGTTTGCTATTTGCAAGGCTCCCTGGAGCACACAATTTGATTAATTGATTTTTGCTGTGTGAATGCTTTTGTAGCTACCTGTGGAGTAGTAGCAATACATAGCTTAAGATTGCCTAATACTAGCCATTTTAACCCCTTTTTTTCTATTGTGCATGACTTTGGCAAACAAACCATTTGGGTTGAAGTTTTCCATGCTTTGTCTCTGCATTGGATATGAATAAAAATTGAATCAGCCATGTTCCAAAAATGAGGTTGAATGGTCCCTTAGAATATATGCTAGTTACTTATGCTAAACTATCTGTGATACTGAGTACCTTTCCCAGGCCTGAAGAAGAGCTCTGTGTAGCTCAAAAGCTTGTCTCTCTCACCAACAGAAGTTGGTCCACTAAAAGATATTACCTTACCTACCTTGTCTCTCTAATATGCTGGGACAGACACAGCTACAACTACACTGCATAGTGCATTAATTTTGGCCTTTCCAAACGTATGACTGCCTGACTTTGCACCCTTCACGTTCTTTTAACAGTGTTTTTGTACAGAACATTAGAAGTGTCTAAACTCCTCAGACATAGGAATATACAGCTCTTACAGTGCTTTACCAGGATTTGCGCAACCTGATTTTTATCTCCACTCCCAGTCAAACAGGCAGAACATTTGAATGAGGTCCCTCCACCAAGAGAAAGGGCAGAACGCTGAAATCAGAAGAGTCTGTGACAACTGGAGAGAAAAGGGAAAAACTGAAGTGAGAACAGGGGAGCCTCCCTTGCCCCTCCCCCACCTCCCTGCTAAGACGAGAGGGGAACAGCCAGGAGGGAACAGACAAGGCAGGAAGAAGAGACAGGCAGTGAGGGAAAGCTAGTGGGAATCTGGGTTAAGGGTGTGAGTAGAGCTGTATGTCAAAGGCAGAAGGCAAAGAGGTGAGAGGGAAAAAAATAAATCAAAAGAACTGGGGAAGTGAGACAGACTGTGAAATTCCCCTGGAAGGATAAGTTCCAACTTGGGTATCATCTCACTGTACTGAGGGTAAAAGGTTTGATTTACAGCCCAAGCCTCATTGAAATATAACGGTTAAAACCTTCTTCAATGAATAACTTGTGTTTCCAGGATAGTAATTAGTTCTGCTGACAGGTAAAAAGGCTCAGAAACTGACACTATTAGTGCCAAAGAATTAATGATGTGGCTGCCAAATCCCAACACCGCACTTCTGTCATATATATTTATAAAGGCACCCATCACCATACTACCTAGGCACCTAATAGCAACTTTCAGTTCATACCTGTCTCCAAGATGTTCACTACTCATTACTAAGAAATGTATAACTTCTTTAGGTAGCCCCTGCACTCATTATAGCACATAAAACATACCACAGGAAGACTTTTAGCCACCACGTTTAGATGTCAGCTCTGCTAAGTGGTTGTAACTGAAGAATCATTATTTGTCAGGATACCACAGAGTGATGTCTGAAATTTGTACTTCAGTCACACCTGCTGTGTGCTAGGTGCTGCCCAAACATATGAAGACAGTTTTCTCCTGTAATTGAAATAGGAAATAATACTAATAAACAGGAAATAACTATTAGAAAGTTACTTTTAAAATGTTAGCTGCTTTGTGGTAACATGACAACTTTTTACTTAAGAGTTTCTAAAGTGTGTGTCAGCACTTCCATTATAAACTAACATTCAGAAATTGAGAGAACCAGAACTGCCCTAAGATTTTCTAAAAGCACTTTCAAATTCTCACTCATAGGTGTTTAGAGTCCAGATCATCCTTTCCACTGGAAACCAAGGACTGCTAAGGAATCTGGAAAGGCAAGCCTTGGAAAATGCAAACTTATTTTAAAACGTTAAATTAAAAAAGGAAAACAAAAAATTGCTGCCCTGATAGGAACTAACATTTCCACATTTTCCCTCCAAAAAGGGAATTAAGGTATCCTGCAAAGGAAAAAAAAGTTCCCTTTTTTCCTACTTTGTGTAGGGCCTGATGTTGTTTATGGTTTTGTTTGTTTGTTTGCCTTGTTAAATTTTTGAAAAATGCCCCCTCCTCCCTTGGTTTCATTGGAAAACACAGAGAAACAGACTGGGAGCTTTCCTTCCAGGGGGAGGAGTAGTCTAACTGCTCTTCTCTCTCAGTTATTTGATAGTTAATCTGTAAGAGGCAAGAATAATTATCTGAAAGACAGCTAATGGAAGATTTATTAGATGTATTAACCATGGCTCAAAAAGTAGGAATGTGCTAATAAAGCTTTGTGCGGATGTCACAAAGCTGGGAGGTATTGCCAATACAGAGAAGGACCAGGATATCATACAGGAAGATCTAGATGACCTTGTAAACTGAAGTAATAGTAATAGGATGAAATTTAATAGTGAAAAGTGCAAGGTCGTGCATTTAGGGATTGATAACAAGAACTATAGTTATAAGCTGGGGAGGCATCAGTTGGAAGTAACAGAGGAAGAGAAGGACCTCAGAGTATTGGTTGATCACAGGATGACTATGAGCCACCAATGTGATACATCTGTGAAAAAAGCTAATGCAGTCTTGGGATGCATCAGGCATGGTATTTCCAGTAGAGATAAGGAGGTGTTAGTAGTGTTATGCAAGGCACTGGTGAGACCTCATGTGGAATAGTGTGTGCAGTTCTGGTCTCCCATGTTTAAGAAGGATGAATTCAAACTGGAACAGGTTCAGAGAAGGGCTACTAGGATGATCTGAGAAATGGAAAACCTGGCATATGAAAGGAGACTCGAAGAGCTTGGCTTGTTTAGCCTAACCAAAAGGCGGCTAAGGGGAGATATGATTGCTCTCTATAAAGATCTCAGAGAAATAAATACTAGGGAGGGAGAGAAATGATTTAAGCTCAGTATCAATGTGGACACAAGAACAAATAGATATAAACTGACCATCAGGAAGTTTAGACTTGAAATTAGATGAAGGTTTCTAATCATCAGGGGAGTGATGTTCTGGAACAGACTTCCAAGGGGAGTAGTGGTGGTAAAAGACATATCTGGCTTCAAGATTAAGCTTGATAAGTTTATGGAGAGGATGGTATAATGGGAAAGCCTGATTTTGGCAATTAGTCTTGGACTACTAGCTGTAAATATACCCAATGGTTTGTGATGGATGTTAGATGAGGTGGGATCTGAGTTACTACAGAGAATTCTTTCCTGGGTGTCTGCCCTTATGCTCAGAGTTTAGCTGATTGCCATATTTGGAGTCAGGAAGGAATTTTCGTCCAGGGCAGATTGGCAGAAGCCTTGGGGGTTTTTCACCTTCCTCTGCAGCATGGGGCACAGGTCACTTGCTGGAAGGTTCTCTGCGCCTTGAAGTCTTTAAACCATGATTTGAGGACTTCAATGGCTCAGACACAGGTTTGATACAGGAGTGGGTGGGTGAGATTCTGTGGCCTGCATTGTGCAGGGGATCAGACTAGATTATCATAATTGTCTCTTCTGAACTTAAAGTCTATGATTCTATGAATACAAAATGTGTAACAAAAAACAGATCAAGGAATTCCTGCAAATTAGGACTGAAGAAAGGTGAACCCATAACCACTTCATTATAGCTGTGGTTAATTTACATGGGGAGAAATACACATTAAGTTACATCATACAAGCTCTGCCACTCAGCTAGTCAATTTTAAGGTGTAAGCTGTCCCTCTTTTTGTTTACTGACTTGGTAACCTAGTGAAGAATCACCATTAAATTCTTTCCCTTTTAATGGACACCTTCCACCCAGGGCAGTCATCTGTTTTAAAGGCATTAAAATAATCCCTCATTAAATTCAACTCACAATTGACCACATAATCTCTTGTTCATTGTGTGGGTCATTTGAGACACAGCCACTCTCATTAGTGAAATAGTTTGTAGGGTGTATGTAGTTCCATGATTAACCAACATGTGCCAGTAGCTTTTCATAAATCTTCTCTCAATATAGGTTTAAGACTGAGTGTGGGGCTGTTCACAGTTCTGGACCCTCAGATGAATTAGTTTTATCTTCTACAGTTTCCTGCCATCATGTGGAAATGCATTTTATTTAACTGTTGCAGTATATGGGATCCCTCTCAATTTCTCAACCAGCAGGTACGTTGACAGCCACCTCCTCCATGAAGATTACAGACAAAACACCTAAAAAGTTGAACTACTAAGTGATACAAATTAGAGTTCTATTCAAGCAGGGGAGAAAATAGGTCAAGGACAAGGAGAATTGTTAGGGTTTATGGCACATACTTCTCACCTCCTCCCTTAAAAAGAGCAGAGAAATATCACCAACAAAATAATTACTCCAACAACAACAACAAAAAAGCTAACTTGTTTAAAAACTTGAGTTGCCAACACCAGAACATTTACTTCTCTGTGTGTAGAAGAATTATTTCTTCAAAACTCAGATTTCTAACAATCTTGCTGTCTATCAATATCTAAGCAGATCTTAGGGTGCTTACATGCATTCCAGGTTCAGCTAGTATATCTAAAGAGAACAGGAATTCTGATTAAGAACCTAACCGCTGACCCACAAGAGCTTAAGCAGAATTTTAGATTTAGAATAAAAAAAAAGTTCAAGAGGATTCCTAAATTATCTCCATTAGCTCCTTTAATTAATCTTTATATTTTAAGGTTACAATTCCTGGACAGATTTTCAAGAGTCTTAGTCTTCCTAGAGAGGAAAAGCAGTTTGTGGAACAGCTGAGAATATTCAAATACACCATTTTCAATGGCAGAATACAAGCACCATTGAATATTTTCCCTCAAAAACACATCTATTTGTATTATTTTAGACAAAAAAAAGTTAACATCTTTTTATCTTGTTTTATCTCAAGAGACTTAATTGACTAAATCAATATTTGCTGATGTGATTCAGCAGAACCACTACATAAGACTGTAGTAATAGAACCAAAATATCTTAATATTTTGCTTCAAAAAAGTTACCTCTGAAATGAAGAATAAAGATTATCACCCATGGACAATATCCCTTTTTTCCTGAACTGTACTACCTTTACTAATAAAAATAAATATTTCTACAGAGCATTAGTAGCACCTCAGCCTATTCGCTATTACCAACTCTCATAATTGTTTTCCTTAAAGCCCCAACTCCTAGAGTCAAGTGAATGTGATGATTTCTACTTTCATTCTTAAAGAAAATTTGAGCCCTCATAGCTATGAAGAAAACTTGAAAATATGACCACAGTGTACCCTAAAGTCTCAAAAAACACAAAACAAATTAAAACAACATTATATCTATTATTTTTACATAATCTCATGATTTTAAAGCCAGTCTATGTGTTTTAGTAAAACAAACTCATAACATTTGGGTTAGCAATATCGTTACCTTTAAACCAGCTTGACTATATAATAGTTTTAGAAACTTCCACTTCCTTTGGGAGGTTCTCTTCCTTTATATTGGAGCTTTTCCCAGCATGCTCCAATTTTTGCAGCTGAACCTTTAAATTACAGATGAGGAAACGGCTGTAATTATATAGTAGCCATTTTAGAAACAATGAATGGATTACTACAGGCTGGAACTTTTCCTTTCTCATGGTAATTTATGTATTTTGGGACTCTGTTTGTTATAAAGTTGTTTTTAAAGATTATTTAGGTTTTTCTAACAATGACATATTCTTTATGGGGCTATAAAGCCTGAGTTTCCTTAGTTCTCCCAATCTAATCCCAGTCTTTCTACCAAACTAGTTTCTTTATGGTGAGACAGCATCCTAGATCTTTTTCACATCTGAGTAATGATAAAAAGGACTTATAGGCCCCCAAGTGTCTATTATCACTATACATATAGTCATGCAAGTAGGAGCTCTCAGAACTTATGCTCAAGTTATATTTTGTAATTATAATTAATTCAGTAGAGGTAGCTATAAGATTTTCACCTAAGAGAAGAGAAAAGGAAGCTTCCACTTGTCCTTTTAGTAGAAACTTTTCTTCTTAAGAAGAAACAAAAGTTTCTGCTCCAGAATTTCTTAACCAAATCATTTTTTTTTTTTTTTTTGAGGAGTGTCTGGTAACTTTTCTTTTTTTATGAGTGAGTCTCAAGGGGCTTATGAAACACTTTTGGTACCTGGTCCTCTTATATTTCATATTGCCCCTCTCACTATTTAGCACATTGTATATTTTCTTAAGCATCACTCAGTTCCTTTCATCCCAAAACAAATTTTTGAGCACCCTAAAGATGACTTTCAATTTTGCTAGATCAGTGCTTTCATTAATGAGAAATGGTATAACTTGACCCATTTCCTTTTGTGTTCTTGGAGTTAATTATCTAAAACGTGAAATGTATAGTTTATTATATATTTTTTTCCCCTGGCTGCTTTAAAAATCTCTGTCCTTATCATTTGTCTATTGTTATAATTTGTTTTTGCTGCATTGTCTCACTTCTCATGAGAATTTCACAGCTGTGTTCTATATCAAATACTTGTCTTCGTCATTGGGTAGAAACTTTCATGGAAATATCTCTACAGGCTGTGCACCTGCAATTTCCAGAATTCTGACATTTTGGTCCATGTTTGGTTCTTTACTAAGCAAACTGCAAATCTTTGTTTTCTCTCGATATAGTCTTTATGTGCTACTGTTATCTTAGATGGAGTATATACAATTTGATGGTGTATAGTATGTCATCACATAATTAGACTATAGTAAACATACACGGGCAAAGTTTACATTGTGAATTATCTTCATTTTCACATTTCCTGACTTATGAGTGAGTGAATGTGTAAGCAATGATGTGCATGAAGTCAGTGAGTGTCTCTCACCTCTAGGGAGAGCAGCATATCAGAGCTGAGTAATGTCATGAGGATGAGGAGGAGAACTTTGCTCAGAGGCTTTCAATGTTGCTCTTCTTGGTTTGCATGACCAAGTGATGTCTGTTGCTCTGCCACAAGCTGCAAAGCTGGTCATGTGACTCATTTATTACTTGTAAAACACAGTTTTCATATTAATAGCAGTAGTTTTGTAGCTAAATTGTATGTATAATAGGTATTTTTGAAGCAATTAATTTTGTTACAAATATAGATTATGCAATTTTTCCAGTTCACAAGGAATTTGTATAAATATGTTGCATTTACAAAAGATTAATTCATGTACAGGAGAACCAAACTAATTTTTATCTAGTCAGGGGTGTGCACAAAGGGGGCACACACCCCCTTAATAGTTGGCAGGGGGACAGAACTCCTCTGGCACCAGGGCAGGAGCAGGGAAAGTAGGAGACAGTTCATTTTGAACTATAAGTTCTGTATTTTTCTGAGGTCATCAAAATGCGCTGCTGTTGTATTTCTTATTATGCAGGAGACAGCTTTAAACCCAAGTAAAAAGTTTAATATGTTCCAGTTGTTAGATAAAACTGCCTTTTCCTATAATCAAAATAGAGAGAAGGGATTCAGAGAGAAAAGATGGCCTTTCCAACATGTCTGGAAATTTAGCAGGCTGAGCTCTGGTGGGCCAAGTTGGAAGCAAATTTCAGAATCAAAGGGCCCTCACAGAGAATACCCTACCAGCCACTGCCTCACCTTTTTCTCATCACTTCAATCAGTAAGATAGTGACAATGAATATGAAGAAATCAATTGTTTAAAAACAGTGCTGCTGGATCAATGCTTACATTGGAAAGATTAGTGAAGTGTTTCATGGAATCAGTGCATCCTTGCTGTGGTATCTTTGCTTAGTGTAGCCAAAACCTACAGGTGTCATAAATTAAACTCTGTACCTGTTTATGATGGGATTCCTCAGTTTCTGAGCCATATTTCTATCTTGAACTGGAAGATTAAGTAACTATCAAGGAATAATCACCCTGAAAGACATTAAACACCATTATCTGAGAAAACTATTCTTAGGGTATGGCTATAGCACTTTGAAGTGTGAGTGTGGTTGCAGCGCCAGCGCTGGGAGAAAGCTTTTCCAGCACTGCACATACTCCACCTCCTCATGGGGATTAGCTTGCAGCGCTGGGAGCTGTGCTCCCAGTGCTGCAGCACTGTTTATATTGACGCTTTACAACGCTGTATCTTGCAGCACTCAGGGGGGTGTTTTTTTCACACCCCTGAGTGAGAAAGTTGCAGCGCTGTAAAGCGCCAGTGTAGCCATGGCCTTAGTCTGGCCCTGAATGAATTTAGGGATAATCAGATAAGTAATAAGGTTGCACTAATATTGCCAAAAACACTTGGTGCCAAATTTTGCCATCGGGGTACCTACTTGACATTTATGCATGACCTTTGGTGACCTTTAAAGAAACCTAACAAATGGGGAAAAACACATGGATGTTCAGTGAAGCTGAGAAAACTAGCATGCCTCTTTCTGACTTATTGAAATGTATTAAAGTGGTATACTCTGCAGTGTAATGAATGTTTTTAGATATCAAAGCAGATAATTTCAGGAGACCTGCCATGCCATGAAAAATGCCAACCTTTCATATTTGTAAAAACTGTAGAATATGACAACAAACCACCTGCCCTTTTAGTGAAATTTAATATTTGTGAATTAATCTGGGTTTCTGTGAAGAATGCATTTGCTTGTAAATATTCAAGAACAGTTTGCACCAACATTTTTCAGCCTACAAGTTATTTGTGAGCTGTTTGACTTTTTGTTGTTGTGATGTCTGACTAGTCAGCTAAGTCACAAAATAATTTCTGATACTTGATCGAAGGAGCAAAACCTTTCAAACAGGAGGAATAGTAAATGATGAATGACAAATCATGAACACCATTGTTTGTATACTCAATGCAAATATTCATATGGAGAAGAGCCATATCCTAAACACTTGTAATCATACAAATGTTCATGAATAGTAAAGAAAGAGTCTGAACATGGTTGTATCAAACTGCTGTTTGACATCATAACGAATGTTTTCAAATACTACTTACATAGTACTTAACCAGCTTGATTATCCTGGTTTAAGTTAAAACGACTGTGTCCTTTTGGAAATAATAGTTTCATTCTCATTCCATCCTATCTTTCTGTCTTGTTAATGGTTACAACACCTCATCTCTGGTTGGGAAAACAAATAAGTAGTACCCTTTGATGCCCCTGCATGAATTAGTCCTAATAATGTGGCCTCTTAACAATTCTGTAAATCTTTCCTCCTGAGGTAAGTAGCTTGATATCTTTGATGTCTGTTTTCCAACTCAGAGAGGGAAGAGTTACTACTCTGTTCTGGCAACTATCCCAAATCTTTAGCTAAGGGTTAATGTTTCTTTTACCTGTAAAGGGTTAACAAAGGGAACCAAACACCTGACCAGAGGACCAATCAGGAAACTGGATTTTTCAAAGTCAGGGAGGGAATTTTTGG
>NC_133769.1:214326527-214396237 GCF_003597395.2 Chelonoidis abingdonii | reverse complement strand
GGATTCCTGGTTGGTGGCAGCGAGATAAGATCCAAGCTGGTAATTAAGCTTGGAGGTTCATACTAAGCACCCAGATTTTGGACGCTAAGGTCCAGATTTGAGAAAGAGGCTTATGATACCCCTGCATGAATTAGTCCTAATAATGTGGCCTCTTAACAATTCTGTAAATCTTTCCTCCTGAGGTAAGTAGCTTGGATATCTTTGATGTCTGTTTTCCAACTCAGAGAGGGGAGAGTTACTACTCTGTTCTGGCAACTATCCCAAATCTTTTGCATGGCAGTATATTTCCTGAATACTTCAAGATTGGGAAATTCAATGGGAGTTGGCCACCTAATTCCCTTACACTACTTTAAAAATCCCAGTTTAAGTGACTGGTGCTCAAAACATACTGGGTCAAATTATTAATTTGAAATAATGGAGATACACTTGGGTTGAATTTAGCTCACTGTGTAGAGGTTAGTTTTATGCTAAATTGCAATCACCTGAAAACTTCAGCCACAGTTTTTATGTACTGCTAAATCTCATTGCACTAAGGGCAATTAGTTAGGAATTCTGAGAAGTCTACTGTTTCTGGGCCAAATTCCACCTATCAAGGCAATAGCCACATGGACTTCTATAGGACTATTCAGCTGAGTACAGTGAGCTGGAGTTGACCTTCCATTGTGATGACTGGATATCCACCAATTAAAATCATTAGTAACTGCTCAGATTTTAAGGTTAGTTTGTTGTAAAGCTTATTAAAACTAACTAAATAAATATACAGAGATATTTAGAGTTCTTCTGTCTTCTCAGAAAATGAGGAAACAGCTGGTTTATCTTCAACTGAATATCTACCTGAAACTTCTTGGACACCACGATCAGCTTCAACAATGGAACCCTACAGACAACTATATACAAGAAACCCAGGGATCTCCAAACCTATCTTAACAGATCCAATAACCACCCCAAACACACCAAGAAATCTGTTATCTACAATGAGGTAGTCAGATACCAAAGAATATGCTCTGAGGAGAAAATCTGGGATATATACCTTAACACACTCAGTACCTCCTTCACCAAACAAGGACATTCCACCATAAAAATAGATCACATCATGGAATGGGTCACGCAAATGCTTGAGAGAACCTGCTTCAATACAGAAAAAAAAACAACCCACCCTCCGACCCCACACCCCTAATTATCACCTACCCACTCCCCACTGGAACCCATATGGGGTATCACCAAACATCTACAACTCATACACAATAGAGATGTCATCCTGAAAGAAATCTTTCTTGAATCTCCACTTCCAGCCTTCAAATAACGCCCTCCCCCCACAATCCTCTCCAAGCTCATAATCAGAAGCAAGCTCCCCACAGACCAGGACATACCAACTCAAAGCAGCACCAGAGCCTGCCAGAACAACAGATGCAAAATCTGAAGACATATTGCCTCTGCTACAACGATCAACCACACCCCTCACCTCACAGCTTTCAAGATCTCTAGGTCCTACACATGCCTATTACAACATGTGGGGTACTGCATCTGGTACATTAAATGCCCCAATTACAACTATGTAATCACTACATTCCTGAATGAACTCTCACAGGAAAATGAAAAGATAAAAATACCACATTTCTATCACTTGTGTGTGAACACTTTTCACATAACAGTCACTCTATATCAGTCCTTATCCTCAAAGGACACTTGCACAACCCTTTCAAAAGACAAGCCTGGGAACTTAAATTCATAACTTTGCTAGACGCTAAAAATCATGAACTGAATAGACACACTGGATTTATGGTTTATTACAACCATCTATAACCCACTAACAATCCCTCCCAGCTATTTTCCTCTTCTCACTCCACATTTCTTTTCCTTCCTATGACATGAGGGGTGTTAATGGGCCACTTCACCTTAAATAGTCCCTTGAAATATGTGTTAATTACTCTTGCTAAACAATCTATTCGACCTTGTGACACTGTGACATTCTGAGGCCTTATATACACTGGCACTTTACAGCACTGCAACTTTCTCCTCAGGAGTGTGAAAAAACACCCACCTGAGCACTGCATGTCAGTGCTCTAACATGGCAGTGTAGACAGTGCCCCAGTGCTAGTAGCTGCACTCCCAGCTCTGGTAACTCTTCCCCTCATAAAGCAGCAAAGAGTCCTGTGGCGCCTTATAGACTAACAGACGTATTGGAGCATGAGCTTTCGTGGGTGAATACCTACTTCGTCGGATGCGTGTCATGGAGGTGATTCTTTTTATAGCTCTCTCCCAGTACTCTGCCACGACTACACAGCCATGTTAAAGTACAGCTGCACCAATGCCTAAGCTTCCAGGAGAGAGCTCTCCTGTTGACTTAATAACTCATGCCTCTGCAAGAGTGGTAGCTTTGTTGGTGGGAGAGCTTTGCCAGCATAGTGCTACCTACACTGGCACTTTGGTCGGTATAACTTATGTCGCTTTAGGAGTGGATTATTCACACCCCTAAGCAACTTAAGTTATACCAAAGTAATTTGTGGTGTAGACATAGCCTGAGTAAAGCACGGCAGCACTTTAACATGACTGTGTAATTGCGGCACCAGCGTTCTCCCAGCGCTGTAAAAAAACCACTTCCACGAGGAGAGTAGCTACCAGTGTTGGGAGCACAGCTTCCAGCGCTGGTGCACTGTTTACACTGACACTTTACTGTGCTAAAACTTGCAGTGCTCAGGGGTGTATTTTTTCACACCCCTGAGCAAGAAAGTTGCAGCGCTGTAAAGTGCCAGTGTAGACAAGCCTTAAGTTTCCCAGACCTGAAGAAGAGCTCTGTGTAAGGTTGAAAGTTTGTCTTTCTCACCAATAGCTGTTGGTCCAATAAAAGATACCACACCCACCTTGTCTCTACCTGAAAATAAGTTATTTTTACTGAAGATTTTCAGGTAAAATATAGAAGCACATAAAACATCATATATAGTACTGTATGCAAGTGTACAAGCAATGGAAACCAAAAGTTAGAGGGACACTGTCATCTTAACTTTGACCCAAATTTTAAACAAGCTTTAATAAGGACTAAGAACAACAAAAACAATTCCACAATAAAAAAATCCAATGAATACCATTGTTTTTAAATAAAAACATTCCCTTATATTGTTTAAAACTGAAATATTGCAGCACTTAGGACCTCAAATTGAAAATGACTACTGCAGTGGTCTGCAACCTTTGGTAAGGACCCTGGCGGGTCAGACCAGTTTGTTTACATGCCACGTCTGCAGGTTCCACCAATCGCAGCTCCCACTGACTGCAGTTCGCTGCTCCAGGCCAACGGGGGCTGCGGGAAGTGGCGTGGGCAGCTGGATGTGCTTACTGCTGCCCCCATTGACCTGGAGCGGCGAACCGCAGCCAATCAGGGGTTGCGATTGGCCAAACCTGCTTACCCTGACAGGCCGCATGCCAAAGGTTGCTGATCCATAGACTACTGGTTTAAATTGTCCAAAGACAGCAATAAAAAAGGTAAACAATGAGTATAAATAGTGACAATTAAATAGGTTTTACAAATTTTTACTCAATCAGAGGTGTGAGCAATATAGGTAAACATGTTGTTAATAACATCATTTTAAAGTTTTTGTCCTTGTATTGGTATCATATCCATATACTCCAGACTCACATTTACATCCATCTACCCAGAGGAAAGATAAGGGTATAGAAAGGAATCTCATGCAATGGGAAAAAACAGCTTTTCTGTTTATGATGAAACTATATATGAAAAGATCCTCTGATAATTTGGATCGTAGTACAGTCAAACTAAGGTTATGTCTACACAGTCGACATTAAAGCGCTGCCTCTTGGCTGTGTTGTCACTGCTCCAGCACTGGGAGAGCAATGTTTGGTAATAAAACCACCTCTGTGAGGGGAATAGCTACCAGCACTATAAACACTGCCACTTTACAGTGCAGAAACTTGCATCGCTCAGGGTGGTGTTTTTTCACACCCCCGAGAAAAGGATGTTTCAGCACAGTAAGTGGCAGTGTGGACAAGGTCTAATATTCTTAACTTATATTTTCCCTCCAGAAGGCTAAGGCTGTATGCAAACTCAACATGGTGTTAATTTGATCATTTGCCCCTGAAAAGGGCTGCAACAGTGAGATAATAGAATACTGTGGTACAGTGGGCTTCTGCAATTGCCAGCAAATTAGTCTTTTAGCTGTGACTATAGGTCAGAATATGAACTGTTAATGGGAAAAGCATTGATGAAAGAAATAATCAGTAGTGCAAGATAAGAAACCTTCTACAAATTATTTAATCATGAATTATATAATGTTATAGCTGTGCAAAATTGCAAACTTTGCTTCCTTTCTCATCTGTTATCAACCTATAACTTTCTGACCAGGAGTTTCCACTCACATGCATTAACACAACATACTGTAAAAATGACCACATGCTATGTGTGCAGAGGTATATGTAGAAAACATATTGAACAAGGGCTCTTCCCTGAGAGTGTGTGTGGCTTCAGGAAAGGATACAGGACCACAGATAGGGTGTTTGCAGCTCATCAACTTCAGGAGAAATGTCAAGAACAGACCTCCAACCTGCATGCGACTTTCATTGACCTGACAAAAGCATTTAATAGAGTCAGTTGGACAATCATGGCAAAATTTGATTGCCTGGAGAAATTCATTGCAATGTTTCAGCAATTCAGTGATGGCATGCTCACTCGCATTGTGGGTGACAATGAGTCATCTGAACCATTCCCAGTCACAAATGGAATCAAGCAGGATTGTGTGTTGGCCCCAACCCTTTTCAGTATGATGATCTCTGCCTGCTTACAGATTCCTTTTGTAACTGTGATACCAGGATTGGCATCAGATACCAGGGTGATGGCAAACTCTTCAATTTGAGGAGACCACAGGCAATGATGAAGGTATAGGAAGTGACTGTTTGCAATCTTCTGTTTGCTCAGGACTGTTCAGTGAATGACAGATCTGAGTCTTATATGCGGCGGACTATGGACTATTTCTCCTCAGCTTGTGACAACTTTGGTCTCACAATTAACATAAAAAAGAAGACAGAAGTGATTTACCAGTCTGCACCAGGAAAGCCTGACACAGAGCCTGCTATCACAGTGAATGGCAAAACCCTCCAGATAGTGGACAAGTTCACCTACCTTGGTGCTACACTATCACCTGCAGTTCACATTGATGATGAAACCAATGCCAGAATTGCCAACACAAGTGTGGCCTTTGACAGACTATGTGCAAATATGTGGAGAGTAGATGCCTGAAGGTCTACAAAGCCATCGTGTTCCCAACTCTGATATATGCATGTGAAACCTGGACAGTTTACAGACGCCATGCTATGAAGCTGAATCACTTTCACATGGGCTGTTTAAGGAAACTGATGAGGATAAAATGGCAAGAAAGAGTTTCAAATACTGAGATTCTCATATGGGCAGGCATTCCAAGCATCTATACTCTGTTGAGGAAATCACATATGAGATGGGCAGGCCATATCACCAGAATGTCAGATGAGTGACTGCCAAAGATCTTTTATGGCAAGCTAAAGGAGCGAAAGTGCTTTCAGGGAGGCCAGAAGAAACGTTCCAAGGACTCCCTCGAATTATCCTTGGGACATTTCAACATTGACCCAGAGTTTTGGGAAGATCTTGCTCATGATCATTCTACCTGGCAAAGCCTCATCCATGCTGGAGCTATAGTCTTATGAGCAGAGAGCTGCTGAGGCAGAGCAGAAGTGCCAGCAGCATAAATCTCACAACAGCAGTATGTCCGCTGTTAATCAAGTAATCCATAGTGGCAACTCTTGTTCAATGTGCCACAGACACTTCAAAGTTTGAATTGGCCTGATCAGCCACTCACGTGTTCACAGAAACCAAACCAACCTGTGATGTTATGATCATCTTCGAACTCGAAGGGCAAACAACCAAACCAAATGTAGAAAAATGATGGAGAAAAATCAGTGCACTTAGCCTTTGGACATACAACATTTTCCAAGGCCTGTTGACCAATGGTTCTCATCTGGCAGACAGAGGAATATCACTGGCTAGGTTCAAGATGAGTTCTATCTAGGCCTTCTGAGTAGAGATTTAAAAGAAAAGAAGTCAGGACTCTTGAAAGTTCACATGGATGCAGGGGACCTTCTGGGTGTGGGAGTGAAATTGTTTTGGTGAACTCTGTTCACGTTCTATTAGATTGGAGTCTATTTCACAAAGACACCATGACGTTAAGGACTGAATAGACAGGGAGACTAGACTACTCTTTATCCCCTTACCTCCAAAATAGGAATGTGGGGATTAATAGGTACAGTGGTGAGGTAGTAAAGGGAAGTTTGCACGACAATTTCTTGCAATGTACTCAGTGTGTGTGGCAGATAAACATAGGATTTCTCTTTGTTATGGTATTAATTCAACAGCTTTTTTGAGAGCTAAAATACATTATGCTGAAACAATATTTTACACCACTTTTTACACTCATCTTACCATAAAACCTATTAATAACTAGACAGCATTCTCCAGCTTGAGTGGCCTGCTAGTGTGTGACACAACTAAGAATCAAAAGTGGCAGAACTGGAGAGGCTATGAATTAGAGGAAGAAGGAAGTCTTCTATGCATGTGGAGAGCAGTAATCACTCACAACAGCCATGTCAGCAAGAACAACAGGAAATGCCTGTGCTTGACCTTTATTCGTAGGAGAAAGGAGATCCAGCATCACTTCAGAGCAGCTTTTGCAACATAACAGTGTATAACTTTTATAGGAATAATAAATCACAATTCAGAATTAGAAACAAATATATAAATACAATATGCAGTAATGGGCACTTAGGGGGCAAATGGTACATCTAAACATTGAAGAATGTTAAATATGGGTTGGGTTTTTCTTTTTTAAAATTCCAGCACTCCTTTTAAG
Organism: Chelonoidis abingdonii; assembly: GCF_003597395.2. Taxonomy (NCBI): domain Eukaryota; kingdom Metazoa; phylum Chordata; order Testudines; family Testudinidae; genus Chelonoidis; species Chelonoidis abingdonii. Next base: position 214,389,353 of record NC_133769.1, on the reverse strand, counting down.
TATATATATATGTCACTTTTAAAAGTTGCATTCCAAATACTGAGAATTTTGAGTATATATTGTGTATATATAAACATGGTACACACAAGGATTTTAACAGGATTCTGATTATTGATGTTCAGAATACTTGAGTTTAGTTTCATGCTTAGTTATCAGAATGTTAGTGGAAGGTATTCATATTTGTGCTTAGAAAACTGAGTTCTGATTATTTTTCTGTAGATCATGTTCATAAACCCCGATCTGCATATATCTGTAAATGACCAAACTTTTCACACAGAAAAGGGATGTATTTGTCCAGTATGAAAATCAACTTATTGTAAAATAGAAATTGTCCTACCATGTCTTGATATTTTGTGTCATAGGAATAATATGTTTAAAAGGTTGCTGAATTACTGAATTAAGAGAGAGCTCTACACAGTCTTTTGTCTGTGATGCAGTATTTTCCTCTGCTGAATATACTAATCATACCACTTTGTATACCCTTTTGAATTGCAAGAGAACTCTAAACATTTAGCCATAGGAAACAGCTTCATGTTGAGGGTCAACAAATATATATAGCCTAAAAAATTTTGCAAATCCCCGGAACCCTTCTCTATTCAGTCGTCATCTTTTACATAGACAGAGTATAGGATATTTACACACACATAAAGTGTATGTATATAGACAGCCTGAGTTTGAAAGTATCACATTCACTATTACTGGAAGAATAAAAATAAGTTTGAGCCTGATTATAATTCCCAAGATGATAACATTATTTCATAACTAAGAGATGTTCTATTACAAATAGGGTGACCACCTAAGTTTCAAAGGAAAAAAGGACAATTACAAAAAATGAAAGGCCCTTAATATTTAAGACAGTGGTTTTCAGCCAGGACTCTGGGGGTCGCAAGCAGGTTTCAGCGGTCATCCAGCTATGGCTGGTGTTACAGTCGCTAGGGCACAGGGCAGAAAGCCAAAGCACCACCATGCAGGACTGCCACCCATGGCCCTGAGCCCCATCACCTGGGGCTGAAGCTGAGGGCTTGGCTACACTGGCACTTTACAGCGCTGCAACTTTCGCGCTCAGGGGTGTGAAAAAACACCCCCCTGAGCGCTGCAAGATGCAGCGCTGTAAAGCCTCAGTGTAATCAGTGCAGCAGCGCTGGGAGCACAGCTCCCAGTGCTGCACACTACACCCGTAGAGGATATGGTTTACGTGCAGCGCTGGGAGAGCTCTCTCCCAATGCAGGCGTTCTGACCACACTCACACTTCAAAGCGCTGCCGTGGCAGCGCTCCGAAATTTCAAGTGTAGCCATACCCTAATGAAGCCTGAGCAACTTAGCTTTGTGGGGCCCCCTGTGGTATAGGGCCCCAGGGAATTGCCCTGCTTGATACCCCTTAATGCTGCCCCTGGCTTTTATATGCAGAAAAACAGTTGCTTTGGCACAGTTGGGCAGTGGAGTTTTTATAATATGTTGTTGGGGGGGGTCTCAGACAGAAAAAGGTTGAGAACCTCTGATTTAAGGAACAGTACCTTTCAATTGCATATATATTGTTTAAAATCAAATATATCCTTCTATGATTATTGCTGAAATACTAGATAAAGTACATGCTATATTTACTTGAGATAAGACACAGGACATTAAGCACCAAACGCTCAATCAGGCAATGTGCTGAGCACTCTTTTTCGTAGCCAACGCTTAAGTATAGGTTTTCCTGAGTAAATGTGCAGTCTTGTGAGTGAATGAGATGACACACATGCTTAAGTAACTTGCTGGATTGGGGCCAGAATGTTCAGCAACTTGTAGGATTAAGCCCCAAAGAAGGGATGCCTTTTAAAATAAACCCTAATGCCAAAGGCAATAATTCACATTTGCTTGAAAACCAGATATTTTTCATTAATCTTTTATTTTTTAAATAAATTTGTACATTTTATTTCTGTGCAGGATTGGCTATATTTTCTGAAAGATTTTTTGGGTCAGAAGACACAATGTTTGATAAATTGAACTTAAAAAAAGTATCCAAATATGATCATTTTTAGTTGTTTGCAAATGTAATAGTGTCCATATTTTCTGAAACTATGTAGTCCTGAATAGAATTAATTCATATATACTACAGCAGTAAATTACAAAAGGTAAATCCAAAGTTAGATAGATGAGCTAAGAAAATGTGTTTGTATTTCATGAGTGTGTTTTTCTTAAAGGCGTTTATCTGAAGAATGGTACATTTGATTGAAAAACAATTTGTTAGAAATATTATTTGAGAATTCTTTTGTTTTTTTGTGAAAGTATACAAGTAACTCCAAAAAAACAGAATATAGTAAAAGCTACAGTTAAGGTTGCAACTCCATTTTTATTATAGCCCCTTGTTTTCATTCACCCATAATTTTTTATAACATTTCTTCTGTTAAGCTGAAACTTCCTTTGCTTGGTCTAAATTCAAAGATAAATATCTCAATCTATCAATTTTTCGATAAACAGGAAAAATACCTTACAAAAAAAATTAAGATCTATAGTTTTAACAAAACTGACTCAACAGGCTTACCTTAAACTCCAAAGTTGAACTGTGGCTAGTACAATGTGATGAATAATTGTTCTGTAAGAGAGAGGCCCCAATCCTGCAAGCAGTCTAATGCGGGTGAACATACACTGAAGTCAGTGACGCTCTTTGTGAATTCAGGATCTGCCCCATGAAGCAATTTGGAGGATTGGGACCTACTTTTTTAAACAAAATATAAAATAAAAAGTTTATAAATTAACATTTTGATTTTTACATATGTTATAAATGTTCAGTTATAGTCGTCTACTACTATGTAATTGAAAGCTCCATGGTGTTGCACTGGGGAACTACAGAGTAGAACATCTATTATATGTTTTACTTTAATCTACTGAGTGGTGTAGTTTAAATCCTGTGTAGTTTTGGAAAACACACATTTGCATTATTTCATAGTTTAGGAAGTAGGGATTCTGTGTATCGTATTTCATCATAGATTAGGGTTGGAAGAGGCCTCAGGAGGTCATCTATTCCAACTCCTTACTCAAAGCAGGACCAATCTCCAACTAAATCATCCCAGCCAGGGCTTTGTAAAGCCAGGCCTTAAAAACCTTTAAGGATGGAGATTCCACCACCTCCGTACGTAACCCATTCCAGTGCTTTACCACGCTCCTAATGAAATAGTTTTTCCTAATATCCAACCTAGACCTCCCCCACTGCAACTTGAGACCATTGCTTCTTGTTCTGTCATCTGACGCCACTGAGAACAGCCTAGCTCCATCCTCTTTAGAACTTTCCTTCTGGTAGTTGAAGGGTGCTATCAAATCCCCCCTCACTCTTCTCTTTTGCAGACTAAATAAGCCCAGTTCCGTCAGCCTCTCCTCATAAGTCATGTGCCTCAGCTCTCTAATAATTTTTGTTGCCCTCTGCTAGACTCTCTCCAATTTGTCCACATCCTTTCTTTAGCGGGGGGACCAAAATTGGACACAATTTTCTAGCTGTGGCTTCACCAATGCTGAATAGAGGGAGATAATCACTTCCTCGATCTGCTGGTAATGCTCCTACTAATGCAGACCAATATGCCGTTAGCCTTCCTGGCAACAAGGGCACGCTGTTGACTCATATCCAGCTTCTCGTCCACTGTAATTCCCAGGTCCTTTTCTGCAGAACTGCCGCTTAGCCAGTGGGTCTCCAGCCTGTAGCAGTGCATGGGATTCTTCCATCCTAAGTGCAGAACTCTTAGGATGGAACTCGTCCTTGTTGAATCTCATCAGATTTCTTTTGGCTCAATCCTCCAATTTGTCTAGGTCACTCTGGACCCTGTCCCTACCCTCCAGCATATTTACCTTTCCCCCCAGCGTAGTGTCATCCGTGAACTTGCTGAAGGTGCAATCCATCCCATTATCCAGATCATTAATGAAGATGTTGAACAAAACTGGCCCCAGGACTGACCCTGGGGCACTCCACTTGATACCAACTGCCAATTAGACATCGAGTCATTGATCACTATCTGTTGAGCCCAACGATCTAGCCAGCTTTCTATCCACTTTATAGTCCATTCATCCAATCCATACTTTTTTAACTTGCTGGCAACAATACTGTGGGATACTGTATCAAAAGCTTTGCTAAAGTCAAGATAGATGTTGGTCAGGCATGACTTGCCCTTGGTGAATCCATGCTGACTATTTCTGATCACCACCTTCTCCTCCAAGTGCTTCAAAATGGTTTCCTTGAGGACCTGCTTCATGATTTTTCCAGGGACTGAGGTGAGGCTGACCAGTCCATAGTTCCCCAGATTCTCCTTCTTCCCTTTTTTAAAGATGGACACTATACAGTATTTGCCTTTTTCCAATCGTCTGGGGCCTCCCCCAACTGCCACAAGTTTTCAAAGATAATGGCCAATGGCTCTGCAATCAGACCCCCAACTCCCTCAGCATTAGATCTGGCCTTATGGACTTGTTCATGTCCAGCTTTTCTAAACAGTCCTTAACCTGTTCTTTCACCACTGAAGGCTGCTCACCTCCTCCCCATACTGTGTTGCCCAGTGCAGCAGTCTGGAAATTGACCTTGTCCATGAAGACCGAGGCAAAAAAAGCATTGAATACTTCAGCTTTTTCACATAATCTGTCATTAGGTTGCCTCTCCATTCAGTAATCTTAAGTCACTTTCCCTGACCACCTTCTTGTTGCTAACATACCTGTAGAAACCCTTCTTGTTACCCTTCACATCCCTTGCTAGCTGCAACTCCAGGTGTGCTTTGGCTTTTCTGATGACATCCCTGCATGCTCCAGCAATATTTTTATACTATTCCCTAGTCAGCTGTCCAAGTTTCCACTTCTTGTAAGCTTCCTTTTTGCGTTTAAGCTCACCGAATATTTCTCTGTTAAGCCAAGCTGGTCGCTTGCCATATTTGTTGTTATTTCTGCATATTGGGATGATTTGTTCCTGCACCCTAATAAGTCTTTTTTAAAATCCAGCCAGCTTTCCTGGACTTCTTTCCCCATCATATTAGCCTCCTAGGGGATCCTGCCCATCAGTTTCCTGAAGGAGTAAAAGTCTACTTTTCTGCAGTCCAGGGCCCGTATTCTGCTACTCTCTTTTCTTCCTTTTGTCAGGATCCTGAACTCGACCACTTCATGGTCATTGCTGACCAGGTTGCCACCCACCTCTACTTCCCCTACCAATTCTTCCCTGTTTGTGAGAAGCAGGTCAAGAGAAGCCTGGCCTCTAGTTGGTTTCTCCAGCACTTGCACCAGGAAGTTGTCCACAACACTCTCCAAAAACTTCCTGGATTGTTTGTGCACTGCTATACTGCTCTCCCAACAAATGTTAGGGTGACTGAAGTTCCCCTTGAGAACCAGGGCCTGTGATCTGGAAACTTTTGTTAGTTGTCCGAAGAAAGCCTTCTCTATCTCGTCCTCCTGGTCTCATAGTCTATAGCAGACACCCACCATGACATCACCCTTGTTGCTCTCGCCTCTAAACTTAATCCAACGACAGTCAACAGGCTTGTCTCCAGTTTCATACTGGAGCTCTAAGCAATCATGTTGCTCTCTTACATACAGTGCAACTCCTTCACCTTTTCTCCCTGTCCTGTCCTTCCTGAATAGTTTATACCCATCAATGACAGTGCTCCAGTCATGTTAGTTACCCCACCAAGTCTCTGTTATTCCAATCACATCATAGTTCCTTGACTGTGCCATGACTTCCAATTCTTCCTGCTTGTTTCCCAGGCTTCTTGTGTTCATGTACAGGCATCTAAGATAACTAGCCAATTGCCCTACTTTCTCAGTATCAATCAGGAGGCCACCTCTGTTGCTCCCTCCTTGTGTTTCCTCCTGGTATCTCATTTCCCCACTTACCTCTGGGCTTAGGCCACCATCCCCCTGTGAACCTGGTTTAAAGCCCTCCTTACTAGGTTAGCAAGCCTGCCTGCGAAGATGCTCTTCCTCTCTAGTTAGGTGGATCCCATCTCTTCCTAGCAATCCTTCTTCCTGGAACATCCCATGGTCAAAGAATCCAAAGCCCTCTCTCCAACACCACCTGCGTAACCACGCATTTACTTCCACAATTTGATGGTCCCTACCTGGGCCTTTTCCTGGGCCATTTCCCATCTACACTACAGATTCTAAGATGTTTAAACACAGTGGCACAATCACCTTATATCTTTTGTGCAGATAAACTGTCTTTATAATGCCTTTTGAGAACCCTCTTTAGCCCAGGTTCCAATATCTACCAAAGTTAAAACATGATATTTGAACATGGCAAAGCTATGCTAGTGGTGGAAACAATGTGCATTTTAGGGAAATGTCAGGTGTAGACCAAGTCTGAGTTTTAGTTTATGGAGCTGTGCAAAATATAACTGCACAACACAACTTTATTACAAATGCTTTGTTTTCTCTAAAATTACATTGCATTAATTTTTTTGTATTCTAAGTTAATTTAAAGTGTCAGGAAATGCAAAAGTTCAGAGCAATGTCAGCTCACATATAATTTCTGATTGCTAGCTACTATATAATTTCATATATGATTACGTACAAAATCTACACTAAAAAAACTAAGGCTGAAAACTCAATCCCTCAAAAGTTAGGAAATACCAAAATTAAAGTTGCCTATTCTACCTTAATTCAGACTTCTTCTGTGTATGCATTATGATAGTCTTAAACTACATCATGATATAATATTTTTTTTCCACTGGACCCCTGCTTTTCATAAGGATACGAAGGCAGGTAATGTGGTAAAACAGTCCTACCGTATACAGTTATATTGAATACTTGCATTGTGTTGCAGCAAGATACGTGTTCATGTGGAGACCTGGTCTTTATTCAGATCCCTCCATTTACACTGCTAGTTTCGAGAAGTCGTGTAGTAATAAAAATGTATAACTATTGAAAGGGATACTGCAAGATAAATCTAGTGTATGGAATATGTAGAGTAATTAATTTAAATATCCTTGTTCATAATACATTAAACTGAACATTTTAAACATCTTAATCTTCACTGCAGTCAACTTTTTGCATTTATTTCAGGTTCGACAATTAAACTAGATTAGTCTGTTTCACATATTTATAGCTAGTTTCAGTCTGTTTGGTATGCTGACTGAACGATGTTGCAGCTTAATGAGTTGGAAACCTTGCAGGGGAGTGCCTAAATCCTACATTTTTTTAAATTGAATTTAAAATGTCATGTAGGAATTTCTAATCAGATTAGGGCTAGTCTACAGGGGAAAATGGTCCTGATATTTTGCAATATCTATCCTGGAATAGATGCCTGTGTGGACACTTTTTATTATGGAATAAGTGTGCTTTGTGAGCACTTGCCCACCAACTGCTGTCTTCCACCCACCATTCCTCTTTACTCAATAATTTATCTACTCCCTTATCTGTTCATCTTATCTTCCACATTAATATTCCCATTTTGTGTACAGCACTTATCTGCAGTGCCCAAAAGTGGTCCACAGACTTTTGTATCAGCTGCAACAAAGTTTCATAAAATGAGCTGAGGAAACCAACTCAAAGGATTCTGGGGCACATCTGGGAAGCCCAAATGAACAGAAACAGAGGCCTTTTTTCATTGGTTAGAGTGGAAGAATTGCACAGTCAGTCAAGACTGTTTTGGGATTTGCTTGTTGAATAACCACAATAGACCCATTGCTATTCCAGGTACTCCATTTATTTGATGTCATGAATACCTGTCTGTGTGAACCTATTGTGATGTTTGATTAATGCAGCTACAGGCAACTGTTGTCCTGGCAAAATATTTTGGAACACACCTTTTAAAAATGTTTGACAAAGGAGATTAAAATATCAAAGTAACAAGAAGAAATATGAGCATAATTTCTTTAGCATAAATGCACAACCCCAATTTTGTTTCAATATTTTTGAGACTAGTAAATTACAATAATCAAAAATTGCATAACACTAGGGTTGTGTGTGATGTAAGTAAACTACAATCTAAAATGAGGAAAATACCACCAAAACAGCAAGGACACTGGAAAGTCACAGAGAATTCACATCTGTTGTATACCCCAAGTTGAAGCTTTCGGTTAAATGCAATGACATTTCTATTCCTTTTCTTTGTTAAAGCCTTCCTTACAAGTTAATGTAATTATCCTGTTTGCTAAAAGTTGCTTGCGGTTTAATAGAGCTATTAGTAGTATCTAATGATCTTTTGTTGAATTATGCGAACTGAGGTCTGAGTCTATTTCTTAGTGGGCATTATAAAAACTACCAGTACAGCTATCAGCCTGTTTGATGCCATTAGAGGTGCCAAAGGCAGAAGGGCATATTCTTTATTTGAACCTAGGATAATACCTACATGTCAGGATAAAGTTATTTGTCAGACAGCATAGGGAGGCTGCACTGCTATTACTTGTATTATTATTTGGATACATAGGAAACCTTAATTTCCAGTGCTGTCAACCTGGGATTTTTCATGAAAATTAAACTAATCCACTTAAAGATAAATAGGAAATAGACACGACTGTAATTAGACACTAATTGTTTTAAAGGTTGGAGGCAGTTGAAAAGCGCACACAACTTGAAAATCCTGATCTATTCTGACAATGCACTTATACCTCTGTAAGTAAGCTGAAACAGTCAGAGCCTAGAAGCTTCCTGCAAAACAGAGTATTGAGGCAAATAAGAAAGTGAAATGAAGTAGAATTGCAGACATTCTAGTCAATTTCACTTTACTGTCTGCCCAGGGGGGAAAGGAGAGGAAATGTGGGTGACAAAACAAAATCAAAATGGAATAGAAGGAAAGAATGAGTGATGGTACAGAGAGGGAAAAGGGATAGGAAGGTATAACAAGAGGGTGAGACTGAGACATCAAAATCTCAGGAAGAGGTGTAGGAAGTCATCAAAACTGAAATAATTGGGCTGTGTTTGATGTAGTTCTTAAAAGCAAAGGTTGGTAGGCCTAAGCTTTTATTGATGTTTACAGTGACCATAGTTTGAAATTATTACCTTGTTTGATTAATTCCTTACATTTTTCATTGGTGGTAAAAATTTATTAAAAACTAGTCTGACAGTAAACAAACTACTGCATTTGTACTATAACAGGATAGCAGTATGTACTGGTTTGTTTACTGAGTGGTTAACACTAAGGCCTAGTCTACACTACAGGGTTAGGTCAGTGTAAGCAGCCTTGCATTAGCTTAGTTATAGATGCATCTTCTCTTAAATTGGTTTCCTGCCAAAGTGTCTCTCTACACTGATTTAGTAACACCACCTCGTGAAACAGCGTCGAGTCACGGCTGATATAAATAAGTTGACAGAATGTCAATGTAGACACTGAGTTACTTACGTCAATATTACTGGCTTTTAGAAGGCATCCCACAATGCTCCACACTGACAATACAATTGATACAAGCGCTCTTGGTGAGGATTTGCATCGCTAACACAAGGAGCCAAGTGTGCGCACACACACAAGTGATTTAGTAACTGTGGCGGCTGTATATTGACAAATGTGGTTGACATTATTTTGTAGTGTAGACGGCCCTAAGATGTGCTTTTGCTATCTTCTCCAAATGCTAAGGGTTGCAGAAAAACACAAGTAAATCAGGAAATTGCACCATAATTCACCCTCAGTCCCAAGTTTTAAAGACTGTTTACAGGAAAATCCCTGAGCCTAGTCACTATGAGTAGTTGTTGTTGTTTTGGTCTGTACAGAATGCAAACACTGGAGATAAACATTTTTCACAAGTTAGGGTCTTTAGCCTGGCTTCCTGGTCAAATTCCAACTCCTTACCCCTGCACTTTTAATTGGATACTGTTGTCTTCACTTCCTGTCCTGAAACGGTTAGCATCATATGGGCCAATACTTTGTAACTAAACTGTCAGCTTATAGATTCATGGACTCTAGGACTGGAAGGGACCTCGAGAGATCATCGAGTCCAGTCCCCTGCCTTCATGGCAGGACCAAATACTGTCTAGACCATCCCTGATAGACATTTATCTAACTTCCTCTTAAATATCTCCAGAGATGGAGATTCCACAACCTCCCTAGGCAATTTATTCCAGTGTTTAACTACCCTGACAGTTAGGAACTTTTTCCTAATGTCCAACCTAAATCTCCCTTGCTGCAGTTTAAGCCCATTGCTTCTTGTTCTATCATTAGAGGCTAAGGTGAACAAGTTTTCTCCCTCCTCCTGATGACACCCTTTTAGATACCTGAAAACTGCTATCATGTCCCCTCTCAGTCTTCTCTTTTCCAAACTAAATAAACCCAATTCTTTCAGCCTTCCTTCATAGGTCATGTTCTCAAGACCTTTAATCGTTCTTGTTGCTCTTCTCTGGACCCTCTCCAATTTCTCCATATCTTTCTTGAAATGCAATGTCCAGAACTGGACACAATACTCCAGCTGAAAGCCTAACCAGTGCAGAGTAGAGCGGAAGAACTTAAAATATGATTAATTTTCTTTAAAAGGTAAAAGTAGTTTCAAGTACTAGATTTGGTTGAGTTCCATCTCCCTGCCAACTTCTGTGGTTTTAGACTATTTCCTATTTTTAAAATGTTTTGTCTCCTCTTTCTGTATAAAAAGTCCACCCAAATGGAAAGATGTGACAATATTGAATTTACTATATTCTAAGTGCTGTCAATTAAATAACTTGAGGAAAAAATAGACAAAATAATGTTATAGTAACCTTAAGTGTTACAAGAAAAAATGGGGGGGGGGAGAGAAAGGAAAAGAGAGAGATGTGAGTTTTACATTGCTGACACCCTTTAACTCCTCTTTAACTAATTATAGTGTCTTACTCCAGTGGTGGCTGCATGCAATGAAGGGTGAAGTAATTGCTCTGTGCATACAGTATTAACTTGTATGTCAGTCTAAAAGCCTTATTCTACTGTCTATGCAAAACTCCAGTCTGACTCAATTGAAGCATTAGGTCCTAAGTGAGTACCATGCTTTGGGACGAAGGGTGCTGTATGCATGCAAAACTCTTATGAAGAACGAGTGCTGTACCATGTCTGCACGCACTGTGCCAGGCAGCCCCAGGAAACTGTTTCGCACTAAACTTTTCCCAGCCTTTTTGTAGAATCCGAGCCAGGGCGAGGTGCAGTGACTCTTCGGGCTGTTACGTGTCACGACTACTGCTTGTGACCTAAGCTACGGGCAGCCCGGTGCGGGGCGAACTGCGGCCAAAATGCTTCGAGTCGGCCATCAGCGCTGCTGCGCGCCGAGGCGTTTCTCCTCCTCCCCCCCGGGCCCCACCCTCCTGGGCCGGTGCGCGGGGCCCGAAAGCGGCTCGGGGCGCCCCTCAGCGTGAGGCGGGGCTCCTAGCCCCGCGGGGGAGGGGGACGTCAGCGGCTGCGCCAGGCCGCAGCGCGCCTGTTCCCGTTCCACCTCCCCCACCCCCGAGCAGGAAGCGTTGACGTCATTATCCGGGCTCTCCGCGGCGGCGCTGTTCGCACAGCGGGTCACAATGGAACCCAAACGAGCCTAACTGACATGAAACGGCCGCACGGCCGCCCACCCCACTGAGCGCGGCCGGGCCGCCCCGCTCCGCGCCCCCTCCCCTTCGCTCCCGCCCGCAGAGCCGCCGCGCGCGCGCCCCGAGGGCGGTGACCGCCCCCAGGCCTGCCTCCCGTCAAGGCCTGAGTGACACGCGGCGGGGCGGGGGGGGCACGCTGTTTGGGTGGCGGGGCGGCCGTCGCGCTGAGTCGGCGTCTGCGCCGCTGGCCCAGCGCTGCCGGAGCCGCCATATTGCCCAGGACGTAGCGAGACGCCAGCGCCGGGAGTGAGAAACCGGCCGCGCCGCCGTGTCTGTTTTCTTCCGCCCCGTGGACGCAGCGAGCGGCCAGTGCCCGGCTCCTCCCTCTGCCGATCCCAGGCCCCGGTGAGAGGCGCGGGGAGTTTGTGCGCCCCTCGCCCGGGTGTGTGTCTGAGCCCCGGACGGGGCGGAGCGTACAGGCCCCGGCCAAGCCCCGGGCTGCCGGGCAGGAGCTGGTGACGCAGGAGAGTCGCCCCGGCGCCGCTGCCGGAGGGAGCCAAGTGGCCAGGCCGGGATCCGAGCGCGGACAACTCCGCACAGCGCCGCGGGGCCCGGGAACGGGCAGCCCCTCCGCCTGCCGGCCTTACGCCGAGTATGACTCGTTGCCCCACTGGCTGCCTGGGATGAGAGAGCCCCTGGCGGCGCATCGTCTGCAGCAGCACCCAGGTGGGGAGCGGGCCGCGGTAGCAGCGGGAGAAGAGGACACCGTGCGGGGGTAAGCATAGGCCGGGGCAGAGTGGCGGGGAGCGGTTCGTGTTGCACCCGGTGGCCGCGCTAAGCGCAGGGAGGCGCAGGCTGAGTGGCCCGTGGCCCTGGAGAACGGGGCTCCCTGGGCGGAGTGAGGAGCCGGAGGCCGCTGTGTTATGGCTGCGGGGGGAGGGGAGGTGGCGGCGCCGCCGCCCCCGCAGCGTGTCCGTACATCGCCGTGTTTTGGAGCGTGAAGGAAAATGGCTGACGGCGTCTCATCCTTTCCCCGTCCTGTGCGGGGCTGCGAGGCAGGCTGGAGGGAGCGTACCCGCCTTGGGCCCTCGGGGAGCGTGTCCGTCAGGCGGCTCCTCCCTGGACTGCTGGGGTGAGAGGAGCCCCACGCAGAGCTGCACCCGGTTTTATCTCTTCTGAGTCTCGTTTCATTTCACACCAAGCGCCATTACTGAAGTGGAGTGATTGGAGCCGTGTAGGCCACGGCTACGCCTGGAAATAAGGCCCTGCTCAGACTCTTCCCCCAAATCGGAGTGAAATCCAGCAGCACCAGCTCACTCCCACCCGCTGTAAGCGTTATTAACATGGGTGCAAGTGAAGTGTGTAGCTCCCATTCCTAATAAAACTCTTTCTATGTGGAAAATGGCCTTCCCCCTTTATACCCGTTTCTCTTTAGTTCACCCTGTTGGTTCTCCAAAATGACAACTTAAGACTTTCCAGTTGTTTCTTTTAAGCAGTGTTAAAACGTTACTTTGAGATTAATATCTGAGGCTGTGCAATGGGGACATAATTTATAACATGTAAGCCATCATTTCAGGTAATTGAGATGAGCACAGGACCCCCACCCGCGCACACTGGAATTATCTAACTACTATTCTACCTCATTTTGGCACCATTGTGTGCTTACAGTGAAGATGTATATGAAAAATCCATATGACCAGTCTTTTGTTATTGCTAGATAAACTTGTTTCTATATAAATGTCCTAGGTTGTAAGGTGCCATATTTAATTTGATTATTTTGTCCAGGAATCAAGTTGTATATTGACCATGTAGCAAAAATTAATTTATCAATATAAAAATGTGTAATTCTAATTAGAATTTTGAAAGGACTAAAATCTTTATACAAATCAGGTGTGTATTATGGTTCTCTCAGGCATGTTGATTTTGTCTGCAAATTGTTTTAAAACTTTGATCCTGATATTGGGTTCAGTGTGGGTGGACCTTTGCATCAGAGTAAAGCCCCCTGAGGTCATTTTGGGTATGTGCAAGAATCTGCCCATATGGACCTAACTGGAAGATTGAGGCCTAAATTTTTAAACCTGGCTAATTTTTATATATATGTAGTGCTAAATATGCTAGTAACACTTGCTCTGGCAAACTGACTTGCAGGTTTGTTTGTCTCTGGGCTGTTTCTTATCCGTTTGCTAGCTAACTACAGTTGTCCTATTGGCATCCCGGGGTTCGCCCGCCCACTTCTAAATGACCTACCCCCCAGCCTAAGGGGAGGATCCACAGGTCTAGAACACCAAGTAATTCCGGGGGACAACTAATGAAAAAAAGCAGGAGCGGGAGTGAGGTCACAGGGCTAACCGAAGGGAACCCGATGGGGACACCGAGCAGAGAACCCCAGACAACGCCCACTGCTCCTCGAAGGCGTCAAGGGAGTAGCTAACTACAGTTGTGCTGGGCTATGGGACTGGCTGTAAGTTTTGAGAGGATTGGGTCTTTGCTGATTAGGTAGCTGTAGTGGCAATTCTACCTTGAGAGGTTATGGGTAACAGATTAGCAGTTATCTACAAATTTCAAACTGCTAGCTACGTCCTGGATCTTTTGGGGGCTGCTTATGATAAAATGGTAAGGCTTCCTTCTTTAGTATTCCTTGTTGAGGAACTTGTAGGATGAAGCCATCTATTTCAGCAGAATCTTAATCCTACTGTATATTGATTTTGAGGTTTTTATTAAACATATGATTATTTTCAAGGCAGCAGCACCATTTGTTTTCTCAAACCAGAAGAACACAGCAGTTTTCTTAGTCATATTTCCCAAATATTAAAATTATTTCCCTCAGTTGCAGTATTTAGAGCAGGAGAGTAAAGTCCAGCTGCGCTGAATGTCATAGATACTTAAAGATAGCTCTGAATAAAGACATAATCAGTATAATCTAGAATAAACTGCAGTGGAAGAACCTTGAACATCTAGCTATGTGAAAAAAGGCTCTAGGTTAAAAATAAACCCATACATTTGCATCACTTTTTCTCCTACTTTTTCAGTTTTACCTTATGCCCTTTCTATCATCTTGCCTCTTCATATAGTCTTTTTAAAACGTTTCCTTTGAGCAACCTGTCATCTTACTGTTTCCAGGTTGCTGCTTCATGTCTTCATGAATTTACTCTTCTGGTGATACTACTTCCTATTGAACAGACAGGAAGGGCTGCTTCTGTACGTACCAATCAATAAGGGCAGTGGGAGCAGACCTTGTGTGGCTTTTGCATCTTTAGACACCACTCCCTTTAGAAGTGTTTTGTTTCCTATATTCATGCATTCATGTTTGAGGGTACCCCACAGTGTAAAGCAACCCCCGTTTCTATTAGCATCATAGAATATTAGGGTTGGAATAGAGACATCAGGATGTCATCTAGTCCAATCCCCTGCTCAAAGCAGGGCCAACACCAACTAAATCATCCCAGTCAGGGCTTCATCAAGTCCTTATGTATCCAGTCTTGTCAGTTATGTATTGTATTGAAAATGCTGGAATTGTTTCAAAGAAAATGAGAAAAGATAAGTAAATAGCCGCTTGAGGAACTAGAAATGCCTACAGTAAAGAAACCACAGTAGTATTCTCTTGCAGGGGTTCTCAAGTCTAACTATGCTGTTCATTCAGGGCTTATCAAAATGTCAGATATCCTGAGTAAAACTGAATAAGAATTTTGTTGAGTGTGTATCTAAAAGTTATTTTTAATCACATCTACTTTATTATTGAGGATTTTTCTTTAAGAGTCATAGGAACCTTTTTATTTTTTCCCAATATACTCAACTATATTTAAAGTATTAGAATTTAACAATTACATGGATTTCAGGCAGGATAGCTATTTTTTCTGAAAAAGCGTTTGTTAGCTGATAAATAGAATTAAAAATTGCAGCATCATTTTGAAAACATTTTTACTGATAAATATAAATCTAACTTAAAATTAAATTACTTCCTTCAGTTTATGATACTTTTAAGGATGAAACAGTGCTTTTGTCCTTACTTGCATTCTAAGGAGCACTGAAATTGTTATACTGAATCAGACCAGTGGTCTATCTAATCCAGTATCCTGTCACCGACAGGAGTCAGAACCAGTGGTCTCTGATGAAGGTGTTAGAAACCCTAATGAGGAATAATTTGCACAAGGGGAAAGTTTTCTCCTAATACCTAGTAGTTAGAGGTTATAAACATGAGGGTTTATATCTCTTCCAAAGCTCTTTTTAGTGTTTACTCTTATAATTTGGGATGCTACTGTTAATATCCACGTGCTTAAGTGAGAATTCTTTCCGCTGTTCAAGAATCACTATTTTTCTAGGAAAATCATGCTTTGGAAATATTGACTCTTCTTAACCATTAACTTGATTATTGGGTGAATCCTTAAAAATGTAGTACATAATAGTTGTATTGCTCTTTTCATATTTGTTTTAAATTTAGGGGCTAAAGTTGTAGTTCAGGAGTAGTATGTGAACTAAATTTGAGTGGTTGGACATTCTTTTAGTATCATAGAAGATGGTATATCTTTTGCAAAAAATAATCTTATGTACCTATGGTACTGGGTTGTAGTCTTTCTCCTTTGTATTTTACAGTGTGTCATCTAACATTATAATATAATACATGCAGACTTACTGAGGAAGAAGTAAGGGTTGCTACACACAATGTACTTTACACTGATCCAGACACAAGAAAAAGTTAAGCTATCTGAAGCTGTGGTTCTCAAACTTTTGTATTGGTGGCCCCTTTCGCATAGCCTCTGAGTGTGACCCCCTTATAAACTAGAAACGCTTATTAATATATTTAACATCATTATAAATACTGGAGGCCAAGCGGGGCTTGGGGTGGAGGCTGACAGTGTGATAAGAGGGAAGGTCCTCTCATGGATTGGTAACTGGTTAAAAGGAAACCAAGGGGAGGAATAAATGTTCAGTTTTCAGAATGGAGAGAGAGAAATAGTGGGGTCCCCCAGGCACCCAGGGGTCTGTATTGGGACCAGTCCTATTCAACGTATTCATAAATGATCTGGAGAAAGGGGTAGACAGTGAGGTGGCAAAATTTGCAGATGGTACAAAACTACTCAAGATAGTTAAATCCCAGGCAAATAGCCACAAAAGGATCTCTCAAAACTGAGCGACTGGGCAACAAAATGGAAGATGAAATTCAGTGTTGATCAATGCAAAGTAATGCATATTGGACAGCATAATCCCAACTATACATATAAAATGATTGGATCTAAATTAGCTGTTACCACTTGAGATCTTGGAGTGATTGTGGATAGTTCTCTGAAAACATCCACTCAGTGTGCAGTGATGGTCAAAAAAGAGAACAGAATGTTGGGCATCATTAAGAAAGGGATAGATAATAAGAGAGAAAATATCATATTGCCTCTGTATAAATCCATGGTACGCCCACATCTTGAATGCTGCGTGCAGATGTGGTCGCCCCATCTCAAAGAAGATATGTTGGAATTGGAAAAGGTTCAGAAAAGGGCAACAAAAATGATTAGTGGTATGGAATGGCTGCCATATGAAGAGAGATTAATAAGACTGGGACTTCTCAGCTTGGAAAAGAGATGACTAAGGGGGAATATGATAGAGGTCTATAAAATCATGACTGGTGTGAAGAAAGTAAATAAGGATATGTTATTTACTCCTCATAACACACGAACTAGGTCACCAAATGAAATTAATAGGCAGCAGGTTTAAAACAAACAAAAGGAAATATTTATTCACACAATACACAGTCAACCTGTGGAACTCTTTGCCAGAGGATGTTGTGAAGACCAAAACTATAACAGGGTTCAAAAAAGAGCTAGATACATTCATGGAGGATAGGTCCATCAATGGCTATTCGCCAGGATGGGCAGGGATGGGTATTCCTAGTCCATTTGCCCAAAGCTGGGAATGGGCGACAGGGAATGGATCACTTGATGGCCCCTGGGTAAAAACCTCATGATCCCTTGAGGAGTCCCAACCCCCAGTTTGAGAATCCCTGATCTAAAGGTATGTCTACTCTGTATCTGGGAGCAAGCCTACCAGCCTGGGTACAGAGACCCGTGTTAATGGATCTTGCACTAGTGCTCTAAAAATAGCTGTGTAGATGGTGCTTTGACATTGCAGGTTGGCCTGGTATTTGGGCTCTAAACCCCATTTGGCCCCTAAGTCTTCAGAGCCTGAGCTTCAGCCAGAGGCACAACGTCTACATAGCTATTTTTAGTGTCCGGTTGCGAGCCCCACTAATGCAAGTCTATGGGCCAAGCCGGGAGGTTTCCTCTCCTATGTAGTGTAGACATACCCTAACAGTACATACTCTCTAATCCTCCACCTGCAAGCACAATACCTTACTGTTACCTCAGCTGCTATATATCACAGACCATACACCCCTTGTATGCAAAGAGAGTGTGGCTGCAAGGGTGATGGAATGCTGCCACCATTCCTAGGTGGCAGAACTAAGATTGTGGTGCATAGTCTGTGATATAAAGTATGTGCTTGTGTGTGATGATAACATTATGTGATTGGTATTAGATGAAAAGTTCAAAAGTTGAGTTCTTTTGGATTCTGGAATTGCTAAAAATTACCACCAGACTTCATATTTTAATCTTGTAATTTTTTTCTCCCATAGATATGGTGGCATTTAAAACTTTTTTAGCTTTGATATAATATTGTCATAATGGGTATAACAGCCTTTTTAAAAACAACTGTACTTTTTGACCGTGTTCCTGAACAGAGCCATGGTGATAGCTTTACTTGGGAATGCGATTAAAAAAGGGTTCCAACTATGGTTGAATACAGAATCATGTTTTAACTTGGGTGGGACAATTTTGTTTAACTAGGTCCTCCAATGCAGTTGTCGCTTAGTGTGGACGGGGTTTCTGAATTTGTCTTTTTATCTTAATTTTACTCTCTCAGAACTTTGCTTGTGGAATCCCTGGGAGACTATAGGGATTCCCCCACACCACATGCTTACATCATGCTTTTCCTGTAAATAGAATAAATCTGATTTAGTGGCCTGCTGGATGATTTGTCAAGTTGGACATCAGTAAAGGTATAAGACAGCTTGGGTATGCGCATCTAACGTGGGGTGGGAGGAATAAATTAAAAAGATGACAGCATTCCAAAGTGGAATTTCCTTTTTAAAAAAAGGAAATTAACGCACCAAATTCCTGTTAAATTTTTCATTGTGAACTTTACTAATATTTCTTCTTTGTTCAAAACAATTTTATTTTCATTGTACTTCAGAAAGTTCAGTTCTGAGCTGCTGGATAGGACTTGCTATCTTGTCTTCTAGTTATTGACACATGTTTGGGATGATAGTAGGAATTCAGACATTGATGGAATAAAACAAAGACCTTACATTTTCATACTTGCTTACTTTGGGGAAATTCCTTGATTGTATGGGCTTCTTTTTCACTAGGTTCTGGACTGTTTTTCTGGACTGGTACCTGAAGTGTAACAGACAACTGCATTTCTTGTAGACAAATGGTATCTTTTGCAACTAGCTGAATATAAACATTGATTGACCTGGAAAACTGTATTTACAAGTTGATCTAATATGACCTCCTTTGCAGCACAAGGCATATATAGTAAAACCTGTCTGAGAGAGACCAGCTGTTATGAGCAACTTCTTGCAGAAGCCATGGAATATGACCACTATCTGCTGTGCAAACCTTTGAAGAGAGACCACGTCTTACAAGTGACCACTTTTGCTAACTCAGATGAGTGGTCGCTCTGGGCAGGTTTTGCTGTACTTTGCGTTATAGATCCCCTAGGCACTGCAATCTTTCTGACACTTAAGCAGATGCTTAACTTTATGCACATAGCTTCAGTAGGGCTGGAATAGAGTAAAGTACGTGTATTTGCAGAATGGGAGCTTTAATATTCTAGGTCAGTGATTGTCGACCTTTTTGGGCTCAGGTCCCATTTGTAAATTCTTATGGTGACCCAGTAAATAGTCTGGAGGTGGAGGCCCTAGGGTAATTTCAGTCAGATCCTGCCCCTGGGGTGAGAAGGTGGTCTTGCCAGCACTCACCCCACAGTGGCGGCTCCTGCAGCCCCTGTGCTTTGAGGCTGGTTGGGCTGGACTTGGCTTGGCTCTCTACTCTGGGTGTTGCAACTTCTGGGGTTGCAGTGCCACTGAGGTTTGGCCCCGCCCACCTAACTGGATCGATTTTGTGTGAGTGGCATTGTGATCTGGCTCGTGGGCTTGCAGTGCCACTCAGTCAAATTTGGCCTACCTGGACTCCCATTGTCATGATGGCTGGACCAAACCTGAGTGATGGTGAGATAAGGAGCAGGGAGATGAGCCTGGCCAGCCCTGTGGGACAGGAGCCGCAGGAGCTGCCATGTGACCCTTTGAAATGTTCTGGATACCACATGGGTCTCGGTAACTGTAAAACAGCAAAAGGGGCTTGAGGGGGAAAGCTGAACCTCATTAAACTTGCAAATTCTTGAGGAATGTGTAGAATTATATTGAAAATATGCCTCTCTTATCAAAGACACAATTTTTGAAGTGGGTTTCCCTCAACACTGTGACACAGTGTAGACGTTCTAGAAATATGGATTTGATTCTAGGTTATTGATCCTTTGGTACTAGAAATTAAACCGCTTACAAGTCTGTGGAGGGGAAGCCTCTCTTAAAAATTTCTTTGTTGGTTTTCCATAATAGCGCTGTAAATTACACAATGAGAAATGTTACTATCAATATTGGCATCTCAGTATATGTTTTTATATACTAGTGGTTATTTTTTCTGGTTTCTGTTGTACCAATAAAATATTTAGCACATTTTTAACAAGTTTCATCAAACTAAGTCCATCCGTGATTTTTAACTTAATAAAAGAAAGAAAAAAAAGGGATTATTGGAAGATTTGATTTAGTCTACCCTTTTACAGGGTTTGGGGAGTGAAAACACATTAGCCTAAAAATTTGTTAAAGCATGGAATCCTAGATTTAGGCTATTGAAGTTTTATTTGTCATTTGCAAGAGTAAAGGAAGTGTTTAGTCATGAGAATTCAAGATTTGAACCTTCCTTTTTATCCAGTTCTGGTTGTGATAATATTCAGTTATTTAAAAACTGTAGCATAGTCCCAGAAAATATGTAAAATCTGGACCTTGGCTGGAAATAGGATAGCTTTGTCCAGAAAAGTCAGTGATTTGATTTGCTGTTTTAAGCTCAAATTCTGCACAGATCTCTATATTGGTGGACCCCTGTGGCACATGATTAACTTCAGTGGAACCTGAAACTTCAAAATGCTAGTTCTTGCATTTTGTCTTAATAAATTTAAAGAAAAATATATCTTTTCTGACAGTAATGCTTTAATCTTTTTTCTGAGCAGGGTAAAGTGTTACTGTCAGTTTTCGTTAATACCTCAGATGTCTCTTGTACTTTTTTCCATGGTCCCTGCAGAGGTGGATTTAAGATATATTAGGGTCCTGGACACAAAGAACATTTGGGCTTCCCTCATGGCCCCCCGCCACTCCTTCCGTTCCCCTCCCCTCAAATGCCCTGGAAGCTGGACCATAGTATGAGCTTCCTGGGGAACCCTGGACCCTCCACCTGCTCCTGGGTGCAGGGACAAGGTCTTAGGACCCAAGAACAGCCCCCTGGCCCCCTGCCCAATGTAGGTGCAAGGTCTGGGACTCCCCACACTGCCCGGGCTCCCTGAGCAGCTCTTACCACAGTCTAGGAAGTGGCTCTCAAACTATGGGACATGCTCCCATAGGAAGGCATGGAGGAACGTTTGGTGGGATGCAGCAGGGCCCAGCCCTACCCCCATCTCCACTCTGTCCCCACTCCAGCCCTGTCCCTAGGCCCAGCTCTGGCTCTGCTCCTGCCACTCACAGTCACCAACCACAGTTCCCGGCCCTGGCTCCTGGGGGTGAGGGGGGCAGACTGGAAAAGTTTGGGGACCTCTAGCCTAGGATGACCATACTTCTCATTTTGGTTCCAGATGTCCCAACTTTTGTTTGGCAAAACTGGACATTTGCTCTTGCCAACTGATCACCAGTGTAACTAAAGCAATTATTTCTCATACTAGCTACCTAAGCTGTCAAACTGCCAAGGCCACGTCCGCCCCCCCAAGTCTCACACCATGTCCATTTTTCTTTTTCTTTCCCTAAGTTATACTCTATTTCCACCACTATTTTTTTCTGCCTCTTTCTCTCTCTCCACTTCCCACATCTGGTCAGATCAGGGTTTAGCTGTGGTTTTCAAAATGGTGCGGAGCAAGGTTTGTCCTTGCCTGTTTGCACTAAATTAAGTTCAGCACCAGGTTCAGCTGCCCCTGTTACTGACATTTGTTGTCATCAGTGGGTAATTTTCTTGGTGTAGACAAGGCTTATGATGATGACTCCTTCTGTGACATCGGGTAAACCGTTAATTCCTTTGCCTTAGCTTTCCTGTCTGTAAAACTGGGAAAATAGGGCTTGGCATTTTGATCAGTGTGAAAGATGGGAAGAGAAGGGAACCGGGGGAGGGAAGTGCAAAACAAGACCTTTGTTGAGAAGTCTACAGTTGCTCAGATTACTTCTAAGATGCTTTGACCTTGCTCAGAGGCTCCATCTTTAATAGCCTCTTGCTGGTAGATGTCTGAATTTGAAGATCTTCTTCCTTGTATTTTGGAAGGGGGAATTTTTTTTCTTTTCGCCATCTTTGCCAGCACTCCAGCCCCTGTGTCTTCTGACTTTGAGTGGGAGTCTTTACTAGCGTCCTCCTCCCCAAGAGTCTTGGCTGGTATTGCTTGGTAGGAGGATGCAGAGTTGTCTCCTAGTAGATCCCAGGCTTGGCCTCCATTTTTTTTTCATTGTTGCCTCTTGGATAGTGCTAGCTTCTGTTGTTTCTTACAACTTCCCCCATAACAGCAAGTTTCATTTCTGCCTAGAGATAGCTGAAAAGCAGTAGTGAAAATGACCAAAAACTTGTTCATTTCACTGTGTTCCTCTTTGGCAATGCAGTGAGTAATAGCAGAGGCTATCTGAATACTCAGAAAGACTGCATTGTTTCATCCTCAGTTCACACTTGGAAGGTTTTTACATAACTGCATGGAATGGAGACTTAATTTTTAAAACTTGAAAGGTTAGATTCTCCACAAATTGAGCTTAGATCTCCCTTCCCCACTTCAAAGTCTCTAGGAAAGCATCTCCCCAGAAGTGAATAGATTTTTTTTTTCTTTTCTCCCAACACTGAGCATAATACTTCTCGCATGGGTGGCAAGGATTAATTAATATTTGTAAAGTGTTTTGAAGTTCGCAATTATATTTTATTCTTGATACACTTTTCTTCCAAAGCTTGCAGTTTGCATAGTTCGGTTATCTCTGTTTCACAGGTGGGAAAGCTGAGACAAAGAGATGCTGTTTAACAATAGACAAGTTACATAGCAAGTTATTGTCTGTTGGACCTAGAGAACTCTGGTCTCTTGACTCTGAGCCTGTGCTGTAGCCACTAGACTACAGATCCTCTCTAGGTGGATATAAGACATGCTGCCTGATCTCTTCCCCGCCCCCCCACCCCCCGACGAAGACTGACTACATCTCTCCTTGAGTTCAATGAGATTTGCCAAGCACCTCTGAAAATTAGGCTAATATGAGCTGAATACTGGTGTGTGACGTGTATAGTCAGGAAAGGATCTCAACTTCAGCTTCTCACTATGCCAGCTGACTTTAGGATAATTGCAGTGATTTAAGTATTTAAAAAAAGATTTTACAGTTATAAAATTGTTCAAATTCTAAACAAAAATTGCTGCTCAACAATCAGAATTATTCTTCAGTCCAACTCTTTTTTTTGTTTAGTCTAATCGGTAGTGATGTGTTTGGTAACAGAACAGTAAGAACTAATATCTAGTTCAAAGTAATATGGTTCATTTGGGAAAATTCGTATCTGTTAATGTTGGTGCTGTTTTGGCTTACTGTATAAAAAAAAAAAAAGTCACATTTTACCTGAGAACTTTTAGTTCTTCAGTTTTATGGGTGTTAATTTTGTGGAGCAAACCAGATGTATAGCTCTGTTTTTTGTTTTTGTTTTCAACTTTGACTCTTAAGTCAAAAATGATAGTGTTGTACAGAAACTGAGCTAGTCAGTGTCTTCCAAGAGGAACAAATACCTAATAAATATACCTTTTTTCAATCAGTTGTCTTAATTTTGGTGGGTAGGAGCTGCTCATATTTACTTCTACAGTAACCTTACAATGTAAATTAATCTCTCTCCAACCAGATTTAATATAAACTCTTCCTAAACTTCAGGTCTGCTCATCAAGACTGCACAACTTGGTGCTGAAGTTTAGGGATGTGTTCACTATGAAGATGCTTGATCTTTATATGCATAGTCTAATATAGTAGTTCTTAAACTTTGGGCCACTTGCTGCAAAAATCAGCACACAGCTGTGGCCCATGTAACATACTCAGCACCCGCTGTGTAGTGTGCATGCGGCCCACATAACACACACAGATTCATGTGTGGCCCCCAATGGAAAATAGGTTGAGAACCACTGTTCTAATTTTATAGTTTTTGCTCACTTGTGAAGCTTGTAAAAAAAGATAATTGGGGTCCAATGAGTCCAGGGGTTCTCAAATTTTTGTATTGGTGACCCCTTTCATAGAACAAGCCTAAGAGTGCGACCCCCCCCCCCAATAAATTAAAAATACTTTTTAAAAAACTAAACACTATTATAAATGCTGGAGGCAAAGCGGGGTTTAGTGGTGGAGGTTGAGAGCTCACGACCCCAATGTAATAACCTCGCAACATCCAGTTTGAGAACACCTATGTTAGTACAGTACAGACTCGTTTATGCGCGGATGTCAGTAGTCAAGCCATCGTGACTGCATGTTAACGGACCATGGGTTAAGAGGGCCATGCTGAAAAAAGTGTCTGATTCCTTTTAAAAAGCCATTATTTTCTGCTCTTTCATGCTTGCATTTTTTCTTATGAAGTCTGTCATTTGCCGCAGATGAATTATTTTGATATTTTCCGCATTTTGCTCCTCCGTAAATCTTACAACAGTTTCTATAGCACTAAAGGCTTCTGTAGGTGAAATTTTTACCTTTCCAGTGACATCCTCATCATCAGTGTCATTTAGGCCTGCGTTATTAGAATTCTCGCCATCGCTTTCGCAGTTCAGCATAGCCTCGCAGCCTGTTAATATTTCTTCTGAGGACAGAAATTCTGAAGTTGGGCAATCTTCATCCATCCACAGCCACTTGGTTAAGATTTTCAGCGATATATCCAAACTAAAATCTTTCATCATTTGAAAGAGAAGTTTACCTTTATCCTGTTTTGTCTGTGTGTGTGTTTGTAGGACTACTACTTTTGAAAATCCTTCAAAGTCTGGCTCTGAATCAGTGCCAGTGCTTGAGTTTTCCGAGTGACAGAAAAGACATCACTGAGAACCTTCATCCAGCTGTTTTCAATGGACTTTTGTTTTACTCTGTCCCAAGCTTTTTTAACTAAATAATTAATTTCCTTTATGTTTAACTGTTTCAGAAATTTGGAAATGCCTGAAGACGTGCATGACACGATTGCCGAAATCAGCTCTCATTGATAATTTGTTTTTAAAATTCTGAAAAATGCCTTGGTCTAAAAGTTGAATTTTTGATGTTGTGTTGAATGGTAGGTATAGCACTTGAATTTTTCTATCGCTCAATACCAGTGATTCAGCTGGAGGATGGTCTGGACAATTATCAAGTAGCAAAAGTGCTTTGGCTTCGAGTTTCTTCGACTGCAGATGCTTACAAACAGCTGGAACAAAGCTGTTGTGGAACCAGTCCTCAAAAATGTCTCGTCATAAGGATTTTTGCTGTTAGTGTATATTACTGGCAGTTTGGCTCTATTGAGGTGATTAAAGCAGCGAGGGTTATGAAAGCGGCCAACGAGAAGGGGGTAAGCTTATTGCTGCCTGTCGTCTTACTACAAAAAAGAAGAGTCGCACGATCTTTTACTTTTTTAAAATCCAGCTGTTTTCTGTATCTCGTAATTAAAGGCTAAAGTCTTATCAGGTAGCAGTTTTGCAAATAAAGCGGTTTCATCACAATTGTAAAGTTCTTCGAGGTAGTCTTCATTTTGTGAAATAGATTTTAACTTGGCGGGAAATGCGTTGGTGGCTGATTCATCGGCTGATCAGCTTTCTCCAGAAATCGATACCTGCGCTATACTATGATGCTTTTTAAAACTACTTATAAACTCCTTGCTGGCTTGGAATGATTCATCCCTCATTAAAGTTCCAAATATTGTCGATAGGGCTTGACGAATTGGCCCACTTAGCGGCATTCCTTTCAGCCTTTCCTGAGCAAACCATGTGCGCATGGCTTTGTCTGTTGTGGGTTTTGCTGAATAGTGCACATGTTTTCGTGTAAGCCCCACGGCAGAGTCAATATTTTGTACAAAGCCATTCAGTTTAGATTAGTTTTTAGCCATCTTCGCAGAGTAGATTTGGCAGTCCCAATATCTTTTGAAACTTTGGCCTGGGTTTCTCGGCTATTTACTTGATCTGTTGCAGCTAGCTTTTCTTCTACAGTGTAGGAACGCTGATGCTTGCTTTCTGCCATTATATTAGGCCTATGGTTAAAATTTTCTAATATAGTGTATGTATTACTTTACAATATATATATCTCTAGTGTGACACAGACTAAGTGGGCATGATACTACTTTACCAATATCGGTAAACACATAGAACATGTTTCTGCTCCACACTTCCTGTCTATGTCAGTGAGTTAGTGAGCAAATCTGTAGTGCTACATAGCAAATTCCTGTACCGCATGTTAACAAGTCTCGCATGTTTAATAGGTAGAACTGGGAGGCATGGCGCTGCTGTACTTTAAGTGGATTCGCGAGTAAGTGGGACTGTACTGTATGATTTTGAAAACTGGCACAATAGCTATAAAAACTTTTATAAAACTGGTTTTCTTTTTCTTTTTCTTTTTTTTAAACAAGCCATGTTTAACTTTTTCTTTTTAGATGCCTATAGAAGAACCAAGTTACTTTTTTATTTAATCAGATCTAAACTGTTTAGTTAGGCTGTTAATTTTTTAAAGTTTTTAAGCAACAGTAAAAATTGAATTCTATATGGATCTGATACAATTACTGTCAAGTCTTTCATTTGAGAGACCAGGTGGGTGAGGTAATATCTTTTATTGGATCAGCTTCTGTTGGTAAGAGAGGAATTTTTGAGCTACACAGAGGTGGTCCTCAGGTCTGAGAAATTTATTGAAAACGTAGTCTTACAGTGGGAACTTACTCAGTGTCATAGCTAACTATCATTGTTCATTTTCTCCCTCACTACCTTTGAGTTTTTTCTTGTTCCATTTGGTCCATTGTATTTTTTTTCTCCCTTTCTGTCACAGAAAATTATGTTGGTTTCTATAATTAACCAAAGCATCAGACTTTTTTTTCCCTTTTCTCTTTCAGTTTTACCAATTTTAACCTGGGGTCTTCCTTTGCTCTTATTCCCTTGTTTTTCTCTGTGCTGTCTCATCCTTGTATTTTCCTC
Organism: Chelonoidis abingdonii; assembly: GCF_003597395.2. Lineage (NCBI taxonomy): Eukaryota > Metazoa > Chordata > Testudines > Testudinidae > Chelonoidis > Chelonoidis abingdonii. Next base: position 214,362,473 of record NC_133769.1, on the reverse strand, counting down.
ATGGTTCTATTTTTTACTTTTCTCCATCTATCTTGACTGAGTTAGGGTGGAGTATGAAGTTTACAGTGGTGCCATGCCCACACTGGGAAGAATCCCATTATGGACCCATCTAACTTGGGCCCTTGTTCGAGGGCAGTCCAGCGCCCAGGCCTTGGTGTGTGAGCAGCTCCCCGCCAGCAGGCCCTGCTCACCTGTAGGGGGCTCGTTGTCTAGCAGCAGAGCTCCACCGTGTGGGCTGGGCTGGGCAGGGCTCTTGGCCTCAGGGCAAGTGGGCAGGGCCAGGTGGGCTCTTGGGGGTCATGTCCCAGGAGTCTGTCCCACTCCCCAGTGCGGCACCGACTCCGAGCGGTCTCTGCTGCCTGCCATTTGTAGGGTCCCACCTACCTCCCTAGGGTCAAACCATTGGGACTGCTGCAGAGGCTGGCTGGTCTCGGCCGGTGGGTGGGGGAGGAAGTGCGGGGGAACTCCACCAAGCCCCACCAGGCAAGTGGGTCCTGAGGGAACCCAGCCCAGGCAGTCCCTGCTCCCATTCTGACCTGGTTGATTGCACCACGCCCGAGGGGCTGGAGCAATCCCCATCCTGGGACTGGCTCTGGCCGTGCTGCTGGCTCAGCCTGGCAGACACGGTCACCTCCTAGTGGGGTCAGTGAGTGCAGCAGGGTGTAGAGGAGTCAGTCTCTGGAGGGTGTGCAGGGTGCTGTTTGGTTGGGGGGTCTGCAGGCAGGGGGATAGGGGTGTGTGGCGGGTCTCAGCAGTGAGATGCTGGGCATAGGGGTTGGGAGGTGCTGGGTGGGGGACAGTGTGGTGCAGTGTGGGCCCATCCCCAAGGGGAAGGGGCACACAGGCAGCATAGTGCCAGATGGGCCTGTGTACATCTGGCAGCTGCCAGTTTGTAAACTCTTCCCTCATGCTGGGTTGGGCAGAGTGGGGCCATCCCGGTGTGCTGTACCCCATTGCCTCTGACTGGCTCCTCATTCCAGAGACTGGCCTCTTTGGCCTTGACTACTGCACCCTCATTCCCCTCAAATTTATTCAAAATAATGCTGCTAACATCATTTTCTGGCTTGTCATTCTGACCAACTCACCCACCTCTTTCATTCCATCTTGCTCCCTCTTAACCACTGTATCAAACACACAGATTTCTTGTCTTTATGTTCCAAGACCCTTCACAGTTTAATCCCACACTATTTAGTTGATCTGGTAACTTTTCATGACATCAGCTCCTGTCCTCTCTCTGTCAACATTCCAGTTTTTACCATGTACCAGCCAGTCTCTTTCCCTTTTATGTTCTCTCTCATGCTATCCTTACGCATGGGGAAAATTCCCTAATACAATATCCACTTCCTTATCCTAGGCTTTATTTGTTGCACACCATCCAAATTCAGCACTGAATACAGAATTAATTTTTCATGAGCTTCTCTTTGGCAGTCTTACCTTAACATCTCTGTGTGCTTCATAAGCATTAATGAATTTATCTTCACAAGGTGAGGAGGCAGTGTTCTCACCATTTTACAGATGGGGAATTGAGTCACAAATAGTTCAAGGGCAAACTGTCAAGTGTTACTAATATTGGGTCCACAATTTGAGCTGCCTAGGGTCTGATTTTTTCAGAGTATTTAGCGTTTTTAGAGCCCTTCATGAGTTTAAATCTCAGCTGTCACTGACTTTACTTCCAGTTGAGAGATTGCCACTTGTGCAAATTAGGCCCTTGGTATCTCAAGGTCGGGATTTAGAAAATGAGAAACACGCAATTAGTTGCTGCCTGTGGGAAATTTTAGTTTGTGACTTACCAAGCAACACACAGAAACTTTGTTCCAGAGACAGGAATAGAATCCAATTCTCCAGAGTGACATTCAGCTCCCTTAACAAGACCTTCCTTTCTCTTCCTACAATCCCTGGTCCTACTCAGTACACACCTTTCAGCTTCTTCAGTAGTTGAGGCAAGGGTCCTGGAGACATCAGCCTCATTCTCCAAACAGCCCTGAACCCTGTCTACCGTATGAACTGAATGAGGTAGTGGTCCTGTGGAAAAAAATGTGACTTTGTAACTACAGATTGTATCAAAATGCATACATTAGGGGGACAAAAGTAACTTTGCCCATACAACCTTAATCTTGCCATTTAATTTTTGAGTGCTTTATTTTGTAACATTAATGTTCTTTTAATGTAGTTTTTGTAATTTTCTGATTTTTTTTGAAAAGCCATTAAAGAAATCTGAAATTCATCATATGAAACTATATTGATCTCCACGTTGGTCATCAGAAGAGAGACCTTTTTAAATCCACAACATAGCCCTCAATCACTTGAGCTTACAGAATAATTGCTAGCAGTTGAAGGCTGCGGTCTTTTCTGTGGATTTGTCAGGTAGTGAGGAATGATGACACACTTTGCCCGTGAGTTTCACATTCATTTATTAGACAACAAAGGAATATTGAGACTCAGGAATAATGGTTTCAGTTCCAGGTTCTGGAGGGGAATGTGCTCTGCTGGTTATCAACTCTTCTGGCCCTGCCCCCTCTGCTTTGATTCCTCAACCCCCGCCCCCCAGACTCCTCTCTGTCCCCCCACTACTGCTCATCATCAGCTCTCTGCTTCTCACCTCTCTGCATTCAAGTCAGACTGCATCCTTCTCCATGCTGCCCTAGGTGCCAGCAGAAGGAACATTGAAAACGTGGTGGGGAATGTACCTGTTCGTCAGTTCCTGTGCCTGGAATAGCACTTGCTGGAAAAGTCTTCTTCAGCCATGGGTTGGAGCATGCTCAGTCACTTTTGGGGGTTGTAGTATGTTCAGACAGATCAGATCTTGAGTTATGTGGGGGTAGTGCAGTTTAGTGCAGACAGGATCTTCAAAATTTTAGCTGTGAGCTAACAACTCTCTGTAGAGTTTGTGTGAACTGATCCCCCCCCCCCCCCCCCCGGGGAATCTAGAGCTTTTCAACAAAGTGGTTGTAAGAGTTTTTGGAATATGGGCAACATTTTTCACTAATCCTTTTCTCCTTAAAAACCATTTTAGCTGAAATATTACAAAAATCTTCAGGCTGAGGCAGATGCCCGATGTTGAAAATTTCAGCACAAGTGGTTGAAGTTTTACAGTTAAAGCTACTGAAAACAGTGTCTTATAATGAAAAGTAAGGCAGCCTTACCTATATTCATAATTACCACTTTTTCTGTAATTGATGAGAGACTTCAAATTGTGCTTGATGATGAGCATCCCTGCTCTTGCACTGGATTCATCTCTTGCTATCAGTTAGTAAAATGAAAAATAGAGTATAAAAAACCGCACTGCTGGATAGAGCCAATACCACTAGAAGAGGAACAGAGTATTTGTTGAATTTAGGAAGCATTTAAAAGAAAATGTTGAGAATTTAACAAAATTGAACTATGTCAAGATTCAAGAATGAAATTAAGAAGTTGCCTCTATTTTCCCTGTTAGTATAAGAATGTTGCAGAACATCATAGAAGAGCATGTGGATCACTGCTATACAAGTTCTTTGCCACTTGCAGCTAACCTGCAGTGAGTTATTTGGTTACATAGTTTGGGGGGATAGCTTATAGTCTATAATTAATGAGAGAAATATAGTGTAGAATTCTCACTTTGTTCAAGGTATTCTTTTTTAAAATATACTTTTAAGGAAAACTTAAATGCTTCCCAGTATCACTTATTTAGAAGAAAAGTCTGAAGTGGGACACCATCATCTTGTGGTGTTCTAGTGCCATGACAATGGTTTTAATGTTGCCCATCTCAAGCTATATCTTCACTTAAAATTCTACAGCACACAGCTGTAGTGCTTCAGTGCAGACACTTGTCATAGTGATGGGAAGGGTCCCCCATCACTGTAGTTAATGCACTTCCCCCAAGAGGCAGTAGCTAGGTTGATGGAAGAATTCTTCTGTTGGTTTAGTGCTGTCTACACTGGGAGTTAGGTTAGTGTAGGTATGTGTGGATTTTTCAGACCCTTCAGAGAGAGCTATGCTGATGGAAGTTCAGCGTAGACTGGTCTTAACAGAAGTCATATAGAGTGGTAGGAGTGCACATGGTGCTAATGCTTAGGTGTAGTTTCACAGGAAACGGCGTGAGTGAAATTTACGGCTGGCAGTATATGAATATTTATTACTGATAGGTCACTTTAAAAAAATTGAATGTCTTTTAAATGAAGGCACCTTGAATGTGTACAATATATTGGACTTATTAAAAATCTTTATCTGCACACTGTGCAGATGCATAATCAGCTGTGAGTGAGAACACATTTTAGTACCACCAGTGAGTGAACTTGAGAAATAATGCGGTGTTTTCCCTTCCCTCAATCAAGAAGAAGCCTAATGAGCCTAGAAGAGTCCACTGGGATGTGTGAGCCCTCTAGTGAGAAGCTAAGCTTAAGAAGCCCAGCAGATCATGTGAGCTTCTTTGAGAGGTAGCCAGACCCATAATGGATGTATTCATATGCCCCTGAAGGGAAAGTGGGATTAAGGAGCCCAGATTGTGTACATGGTTACATTTTGAACATCTGCAAAATCTGTGGTGTCTAATGAGTGGAGCTCAGAATAATGCCCCAGTACCAGTTTTTGAATCTGATCCCTAACCAAAATGTAGTTTGCTAATGTGTAATTAAAAAAGTTAGCTAACTTGTAAATTAACATGACTGTGAAATGTAGACTCCTGCAAGCATAGTGTAAAATGTTAAACAGATCACTAAAGACCTCAGAGTGCTGCTTTTTTTAAATCTTTGCAAAGGCAGACCTCAAAATGTAATCCCATCTCTGGTCTTATCAGTTTGGGGTAGGGAATGCTTTAGCTTTACCCCTTGTGCCAACTTCATTATGTCCAAAGGACTGACAGTCTCCTCCTAAAGTCTACAGCTAAGAGGGAAATGGGGCTTGCAGAACCAAGGTATAGGGGAAGAACTTTCCTACATCTCCTAAGGATCACTGAGGTTTTGACACCTCTTTCCTAAAACCAGACCTTGTTAACACTGCTGTCCCTTTTGTGGACATGCTAGAGTTTAAAGGAACAGGGTTTCTCTCCATTAGTCTCTAGGACCAGACTGGAAAAAGTCCAACCTCAAACTAAATAATTTCCCACTCAAACTATGCAAATTCATGAAGTGAAGGTACCAGATGCATATCAGTAGTTTGACTGCACTTTACCTTAGAGGAACCTGAGATTATAAACAAACAAACAAAAATCCTTTAAACTCAAGATGTAGAATTATCGTTGTACTTCTCAAGGAAGGCATTCAAATGGCCTTAATTCGGGTCTGAGAATTAGCAACTCGTATTGTCTATGCATAAGTTTGTTTGTGATCACACAGATAGGATGTCTTACTCATAATTGAATAGTGATTGCACTGCTTAGTGTCTTCTTTTACAGTCATACACATCTCTCTCTGGGCTTGGCTACACTTGCAAGTTCGAGCACATTAAAGCAGCCCCGTGTTCCCTAGCTGACTACCCGTCCACACTCGGAAGGCATGTAGAGCACTCTGACTCTAGGGCTAGAGCGCTACTGGTACTCCACTTCGGCGAGAAGATTAACGGTTGGTGCACATTGGCTGAAATGCCCAAGGTCAGTGTGAACGAGGTGTTGCATTACTGCGCTCTGATCAGCCTCTGGAAATGTCCCATAATCCCCTTAAGTCAAGTGACCACTCTTGTCATTGTTTTGGAATCACTGCAGGAATGCAGATATGCCCTTTGAAAACTCTGTTTCTGACAGCCAGCATCTGCTTGGAGACAAAGCAATCATTACTGTGGAATGCTCTGTGTGTGTGTGTGTGTGTGTGAGAGAGAGAGAGAGAGGGGGAGGGGAGGGGAGGGGAGTGTGTGCTGCTGTCTGAATTTACAAGACAGCATGCTGACATATTCTCAGCCCCCCAAAAACCCACTCTCCCCTCACATACACACAACACACTCCCTGTCACACTCCGCCCTACCCCACCCACTTGAAAAGCATGTTGGTGGGATAGCTACTTCAATGCACTGCTCTCTGTGGCCCTTGCAAGAGCTTGTAATGTGGCCATGTGAGTGCACTTGCAGCTGTCAGTGTGGACAGATTGCAGCAGTTCCCTACTGCGCTCTGCAAAGGCTAGTTTAACTCAAAGCGCTCAACATCTGCAAGTGTAGCCATGCTCTCTCTCTCTCGTGCTCTCTCACACACACAATTGGAAAAAAAAAAACTTAATAGAAGGATAGCAACATGAAGACAATCATTCTTCATTGTTAAGGGTCCAATCCTGCCAGATGCTGAGGACACTCATCTTAGTAGGAAGTGATCAGCACCTTACAGGATTGAGCCCGATGAATCAATATGCCGTCCAGTTGGCCAAATGTCAGGCGGAGAGGTAGCATGTCTCCACATATAAACCTTGTATACCCAGATCATGAGGTTAGCTCTTACTAAAGAGAGCAAAAGTTAGTGTGGTCACAAAGCAGTACATCCAGTATCAGATGTGTGTATGAAATAAATGAGAAAATCAGTGTTCTGTGATACAGTTTTGATAATCTACATGTAAAGAAGGGGAGGTGTTAGGCTGACTTCTCGGGACAGAATTATGGTAGTTTGAGTGCTGCGCTTTTCAAAGCAAGGTACTATCTTTCTACAGCCATAAAGGGAGACTCCATGCTCTGTTAATGATCGGTGATATTACTGCTGTTGACTTAGTCCATGCTGGGTTGTCTCCATCCAGTGGGACAGTTGCTTTCTTGAAATGACAGATTAGTGGACTTGCAAAAGGGATGTGTGGGGGAAATAAAACATAAAATTTGGTGAAATTCCCTACTAATTATTAGGTGATTCTTTTGCTACTATAAATGGGTAGGGAGTTTGAAGTCTGTTTAAGGAATGTGATTATTGAAAAAGGTTTGGTATCTCCTCCCCTCCCCCCCCAAGTCTGAGGTCCCTTCCAATTTATTGAGGAATGTTTAAGGAAACTAATTTTTGTATTTCACCTCATCCAGCATTTTTATGGATTTATCAAAATAGGTTCATTTTTATTAATGTGTATAACTGTAGTGCCTAGGAGCTTTAGTCATGGACCAGAACCTGCTGTGGTAGATGCTGTACAAACACAAAACAAAAAGACACTCTGCCCCAAAGAACTTACAATCTAAAACAAAAGGCAACAGATTGACAGATGAGAAAATAAGAGGAAACAATGAAACAATATTGGTCAATATGATAGGCTGCTTGTGTGTTGAGCATATTGCCTAACTGTTAAGCATTTTGTTTTTTGTAAGCATCACAGCAAAGTTCTGAGAGTTTTCAAGGTGGATAATGAGGTAGCTTTGTGGATGTTTACAGGGAGCTTCTCCCAAGTTTAAAAGGAAGCATGGGAGAAAACATGAAGTTGCTTGTGGGAAAATTTTAAGTGGGTGATGGAGGCTGGCATCATGGCCAAATGGATATAACAGTCAACATCTCAGTAGTGAATGAGATGTTAGGGAGGGGATAGACCTTGAAGGGTCTCGAAAGTGAAGATAATCAGCTTATGTTTGAAGCGATAAAGAAGGGGGAACCGGCAGAGAGATTTGAAGAGGGACATCATTGCCAAAGTGATGGACTGAGAGATGGTCTTTGGAGCAGCATTTGAAAGGATATGAGTGGAGCAAGATTGCGGTTGTCAAGGCCAGAGAGAAGGATGTTGCACTAATTGAGATGTGAGCTCTAATTTTTTTTCAGCTGTGTGGATGGACAAGAAAGGTCATCTCTTAGAGATACTATGCAGAAAAGAATTGGCAAGACTTAGACATAGCCTGGATGTGAGGACGTGGAGAGGTTCAAGCCGAAGATGATGCCCAGGTTAGACTTAAGTAACTGGCGAGTTCAGACCAATGGTCCATCTAGCTCAGTCTCCTGCCTTCCAACAGTGGCCAGTGCCAGATGCTTCAGAGGGAATGAACAGAACAGGGCATCAAGTCACACATCCTCTGTTGTCCAGTCCCAGCTTCTGGCAGTCAGAAGTTTACGAACACCCGTAGCATGGGGTTGCATCCCTGAATGATCTTGGCTAATAACCATTGATGAACCTCTTCTCCATAAATTTATCTAAATCTTTTTTTGAACCCAGTTATACTTTTGGCCTTCACAGCATCCCCTGGCAATGAGTTCTACGGGGTGACTGTGTGTTGTGTAAAGAAGCACTTCCTTTTGTTTGTTTTAAACCTGCTGCCTATTAATTTAATTGGGTGACCCTAGTTCCTGTTATGTGAAGGAATAAATAACACTTCCCTATTCACTTTCTCCACACCATTCATGAGTTTATAGACCTCTATCACATCCTCCCTTAGGGTTTTTTATAAGATGAACTATCCCAGTGTTTTTTCTCTCTCCTCATATGGAAGCTATGCCAACCTCCTACTAATTTTTGTTGTCCTTTTCTATACCCTTTCATCTGATGTGGGGTGACCAGAACTGCAAGCAGTATTCAAAGTGTGAATGTACCATGGATTTATATAACGGCATTATATTTTCTGTTTTCTTATCTTTTCCTGTCCTAAAGGTTCCTGAACATTGTTAGATTTTTTGACTGCTACTGCATGTTCAGCGTTTTTTTTCTCCCAGAGAATATCCACAATGACTGCAAGATCTTTCTTTAGTAATGGCAGCTAATTTAGACCCTATTATTTTGTATGTGTAATTGAGATTGTTTTCCAGTGTGCATTACTTTGCGCTTATCAACATTGTATTTCATCTGCCATTTTATTGTCCAGTCACCCAGTTTAGTGAGATTCCTCTATGTTTTCGTGGTGATCTTAACTATCTTGGTCTTCACCATCTTGGCTAATTTAGTTACATTTATTCACCTAAATTTGTTGTTGCTGATTATGCACTATATGTATCTTATGACTTTTAAAACAAACTTTGTATTTGTGGATAATCTAAGCACTATACCCATATGTGCAGACACTCTTTCCTTAATCTGTGTATTATATGATGTTTTAACATTAGCTTTAATCCAGTTTATCTGCAAACTTTCCTACCTCACTGTTTACCGCCTTTTCCATACAATTTATGAATATACTGAACAGCACATTGCCAGTACATATCTTTGGGGGACCCTGCTATTTACCTTTTTCCATTGTAAAAACTGACCCTTTATTTCCTGTCTTTTAGCCAGTTACTGATCTATAAAAGACCTTACTCCTATTCCATATTTGCTCAGTTTGACAAGATCCCACATAGAAGACTCTTGAGCAAAGACTTGGACGGTCCAAGTACACTATATCAAGTGGATCACCTTTATCCACGTGCTTCCTCACGCCATCAAATAATTCTAATAGATTGGTGAAGCATGATTTCCCTTTACAAAAGCAATATTGACTCTTCCCCAGAATATCATGTTCATCTGTGTTGCCTGTTAATTCTGTTCTGTACTATAGTCTCAATCAGTTTGCATAGTATGGAAGTTAGGTTTACTGGCCTGTAATTCCCAGGATTGCCTCTGGGGCCTTTTTTAAAAAGTCAGCATTACATTGGCTATCCTCCAGTCATCTAGTACAGAGTCTGATTTATGCAATGGGTTACATACCACAGTTGGTAGTTTTGCAATTTCATGAGAGTTCCTTCAGAATTTTTGGGTGAGTACCATCTGGTCCTCATAATTTATTACTGTTTAATTTGTCAAATTGTTCCCAGACCATCTCTATTGACACATCAATCTGAGACAGTTGTTCCTATTTGTCACCTAAAAAGAATGGCTCAGGTATGGGACTCTCCCTCACACCCTCTGCAGTGAAGACAGGTGCAAAGAATTCATTTAGCTTCTCTGCAATGGCCTTGTCTTCTGTGAGTGCTCCTAATCATCCTTTGGCCCCCTGATTTTTTGGCAGGCTTCCTGCTTTTGGTGTATTTCTGATGATGGTGGTATCCACTGTGTGTGTGTGTGTGTGTGAGGGGGTGGGGGTGGGAAGGTAGTTGAGAGGTCTTGTGAAAGTTGTGGAAAATTAGAGCATTCTTTTAACTATTTTAGCTTTAGGAGGTGGCTAGACAAGGAGATTTCAGATTAACTTTAGACCAGGGTCGGCAACCTTTTGGAAGTGGTGTACTGAGTCTTCATTTATTCACTCTAAGTTAAGGTTTTGCGTGCTGGTAATACATCTTAACGTTTTTAGAAGGATCTTTCTATCTATAATATATAACATAACTATTGTTGTATATAAAGTAAATATGGTTTTTAAAATGTTTAAGCAGCTTCATTTAAATTAATTAAATGCAGAGTCCCCCAGACCAGTGGCCAGGACCGGGCAGTGTGAGTGCCACTGAAGATCAGCTCGCATGCCACCTTTGGCACATGTGCCATAGGTTGCCTACCCCTGCTTTTGGACAGGAGGAGACAGGTCTGGAGTAGAGAGGTAGCTCTGTAAGTTATCAGTATAAAGGTGGAAGTTTAATTGTGTTTGTAGGTGAGAATTACCCAGCCCCCCCCCCCCCCCAAAAAAAAAAAAGGTGCATAGGGAGAAGAGCTAGGGACCAAAGACAGAGCCTTGAGGAAACTCTGAGATGGCATCCTGCTTTCTGTCTCTAAGGTGTTTGGCTGGCTGACTTTTGCTCATATGCTCAAGGTCTAACTGAGCACAGTATGTGGGTTCAGGAAGGAGTTTTCCCTGAGACCAGATTGGCATGACCTTGCTGGTGGAGTTTGCTTTTCTCGCAGCTTGTGGAGCAGGTCACTTGCTGGGAACGTGTGGGTATATCTCACTTAATTCCTGGCCATTTCAGGGCCCTCAGGCATTGGTGCACCACGGTCTCTGCCTGTAGCACAATATTAGTTTAGTCTCCTGTGAGCAGTAGTATTTTTGTCTAATTTTGTTTGTTGTGGTTTAATGTGCAGGTGCTGGGGGTGTTGGCCTCTCATATCTGAGGATGTCAGATTAGATCATCTGATGGTCTCTTCTGGCGTTAAACTCTTATGACCTCCACAGAAAGTTGGAGAGTGGATGAAGAGGATATTCTGAAAGACGCACTGAAGGAGCAATTAGAGTGGTAAGAGGAGAACCATGAGAGGACAGAGAGACCAAGGGAGGGCAAGATTTCAAGAAGACCATGGTTGAGTGTCAGCACGAGCTGACAGGTCAAGGAGGATGAGGATGGAGTACTGGTTCTGAGTTTACTTAAGAACAATGGTCTCAGAACTGTGGAGCGTGTCCCCCTAGAGGATGTGGAGGAATGTTTGGGGAGCCGCAGCCTGGGTCAGCCCCCACGGGAGGTGGGGAGGGAGTGCCGCCGTGGCCCCAGCCTTGACTGTCTTACCCTTTCTATGCACCCCCCAGGAGCCACAGCCTCACTCTCGTGGGGGTGTGTGTGTGTGCTGCTGACAGGGATATGTGGGAGTAAAACCGTGAGAAGTTTGGGGACTGCTGAGCTGGGAAGAGGTCATTAGAGACTTTTTGGCGAGAACAATTTCAGTGGAGTGCCAGAGGCGGAATCCAGAGTGGAGAGCATCTAGGATAGAACTAAAGAAGAGGAACTCCTGACAGCTATTGTAAAGAGCATGTTCAATGAGCTTAGATATGAAAGGAAGAAGGGCTTGTATCTGGAGAGGCAAGTAGGATAAGGGTGGTTTTTTTAAAATGGAAGCATGATTGTGTTGTGATGGGAAAGACCCAGAAGAGTGATGTTAAGGAGAAGACTAAGGGAGGGGATGAGAGTAGGCATGAGGGAGATCAGGAGATGGAATGGGGGTACTGAGGCAAATGGAGGGATTAGAGGAGGCGAGCAGACAAGAAACTTAGTCATGAGGGAAGGGCAAAGGTTATATTGTTTTCTGCCAATTTCTTCTGAGAAAACTGACAAGATGTTGTGCAGAGAGAGAAGTGGAGGCAGGAGGATGAGAGGGGTTTGGGGAGTGAGTTAAAGGCATTAAATTTTAGTCAACTTTAAAATGAACAGTCCTGAGGTTTTTGGTTTGCATTTTGTTCAAAACTGGTCACATTTGCAATAAAATAACATAATGGCCAAGCAAAAGCATCGGTGGTAACTTGGATGTACAGTAACTCCTCACTTGTCGTTGTCCCGGTTAATGTTGGTTCGTCGTTACGTCGCTGATCTATTAGAGAACATGCCTGTTTAAAGTTGCGCAGTGCTCCCTTATAACTTGGCAGCTGCCTGCTTTGTCCACTGCTTGCAGGAAAAGCAGCCTGTTGGAGCTAGCTGGTGCAGGCTTGGAACTAGGGTGGGCTGGCAGCCCCACTACTGAGGGAGCTTGCTGGCACAGCAGTTGCTGTCTCAACTTGCTGATCTATTTAAAAAGGCAGTGTACTTAGAGTGGAGTCTGCGTACTTAAAGGGGCAATATGTGTCACTCACACACGGTGTGTGTCTTTCTCATGCACACATGCGCCCCCCTGATACTTTGGAAAGTGGAGAGAATGGTGCGCTCCAGTGGGATAGCCTGGGTTCTTCATCACATTCGGTTTCCACAGGTGGGATATTTCCCAGTTTGCTGCCACTGCCATGTGTCTATTGTGTCTCCACCTGCCATTTGTACTGCCTTGTAGAGTGAGGCTACGTTAACAACAATGTGTTAACTAACCCTTGAGGGCTCAGCTGAGTGCTAGTTCATCATTTCACAGCAAGGCATTCCCTGGGAAATATTGCATCCTCTAACTCCACCACTTCAACCAAGCTTCACAATCATTATTGCTGTGTACCGTATTACATTGTTTAAAACTTAGTGTATCTCTGTCTATCATATCTATATAGCTATGTCTGTCATATCTATATAGCTATCTGTCTTTTGTCTGGCAAAAAAATTTCCCTGGAACCTAACCCCTTCACCCCCCCATTTACATTAATTATTATGGGGAAATTGGATTAGCTTAACATTGTTTTGCTTAAAGTCGCATTTTTCTGGAATATAAATACAATCTTGAGAGGAGTTACTGTAATTCTTATTGACAGTTCTTATATTTATCTGCCAAAGATGCAACAGAGAGACAATCAAAACTTTTTATAAAGTCTAAACATTTTTTGTCCTTGTTTGTCATGGGATGTTGTCTTAATGATTGAAATGCAAATAGTGCCCAACAGAAGAAAGAAGATAGTTACAGTACACCTTTTTGTGTCTTTCTGGTATACCTGAAAGGTCACACTTCAATATTTTGTTAAGCAATACATACTAGAAGCCAGTATAGTAGGTAAACTGTTAATTGACTTTTTAGGCTATTTCCTCTATATGGATGTGATTTGACGCTGGGAAGGTACAGGACCCTAATTTATCTTGGATTGTCAAGTACAGCTGATTGGAAAGGGCGGAAAACAGCAAAAAAATGTCAGACTTCTGAACTTTTCAAAATTCCCAACCAATTATATTGCCAAGAGTACGTCTGTGGGAGGCTGTCCCTTAGTAGATCTGAAAAACACAAAATGAAAGCATGGTATTGTATTGTTTATCAGGCATATGATTACGTCCTATTCAGTCTAAAATGTATATGTGCAATACTTTTTTTTTTTTAAATTTGAGATTATCACTATAAATTTTGCCCCAGGCGAAGAGAAATATCTTTAATTTCTTTCCATTGACACACATTTGGTAATGAAAGTCTAGGATAGACAAGAAATGGTTTTCATAGTAGGTAGAAAGCACAATCAAAAATTTCAAAAATCTTTTAACAATTTGAAGACTATTCTAGTAGGAGTGATTCTATTAGGAAGCTCACTATTTTTTAAAAAGAACAGGAGTACTTGTGGCACCTTAGAGACTAACATTTATTTCAGCATGAGCTTTCGTGAGCTACAGCTCACTTCTTCGGATGCATAGAATGGGACACGCAGACAGGAGATATTTATACATACAGAGAACATGAAAAGGTGGAAGTATGCATACCAACAGGAAGAGTCTAATCAATTGAGTTGAGCTATAAATATAAATATCTCCTGTCTGTGTGTTCCATTCTATGCATCCGAAGAAGTGAGCTGTAGCTCACGAAAGCTCATGCTGAAATAAATGTTAGTCTCTAAGGTGCCACAAGTACTCCTGTTCTTTTTGCGGATACAGACTAACACGGCTGCTACTCTGAAAACTATATTTTAAGTTGTTGTACACATTTTCCCACTCTCTTGTTTCTTTGCCAAACTTGTCTAACATCAGTTGCTTTTTTCCAACTTGCAAACTTTAGTTTGTTTTACTCACAGATATGTGACCAAGCTCTAATTTCTCTCTTCTGTTACCACCTAAACACCGCAAATCTAACTTTCTTCAGTCTCAATTTTAGAACAACTGAATCTCTGGCTTTCACCCATGTTAGCCAATAAGTGCAAACTCAGAACAGGAATGGTCAGAGTGCGTAACCCCCTACTTTCCATAGATTTCTACACAGGATCTCTGTAGTTTTGGATTCTTTCCTCTGTTTTGTGAGTTGGAAAAGCAATTTATTAACATAATTTATGTACTTTTTGCAGTGTACTAAGGCATGTTGATGTCACCATAATGCCACAATTACGACATCTGTATAGTTGAGGATGCAGTTTTTCCCTTCTCCGTTAGCCTTAATGATCCTTGAGATCCTGGTTATCTATTGCTTTAACAACCCTCTAGATCCTACATTGTAATATATAGGTTTCGAAGGAAGTCTGTTCTTCCCTTTGCCTGAGGACTTCCTATTTTAAGAGGTGAGGCACTTACCCCTTCCAATCTTTGAGTGTGCTTCCTTTTCAGTCATTCTGTCCCATTGTCTGTCGTGTGAGCCAGACCCAGGAATGGGAATTGAAATCTGGTCTTCCACTTGACAATTTGGAGTACTACCTGGTCCACTTTTTCACATTGTGATTTCATGGAATGGAAAAAGAGCATCTTACCCTAGGATACTGAAAGCTATGAAGGTAATGGCACGTTGTCTAACAGTTCTTAAATATAACAATACCATGCAAGATTCAGATTTTTTAAATCAACGATTCTGACTTGGAAATGTTAGCTAAAATAAAAGTTTCAGACACAGACTGTACTGCGGTTCATGGGCTCCTCCATGTCAGTTTGATTTCAAGGATCCGAAACAGTTGTCTGGAGAGCTAAAAGTAGTTCTGTTGCTGACATAAGCAGCATCAAGCTTCTCTGGATCCATCTAGATCAACTCATATTCAGTGTTGTAGTCCAATGTCATCATTCGTGAAGCCACTTTCAGAGTGGTTCTATGTCTGACATAAGCAGCATTATATGTCTAGAGCTCTTCTGCATCAGCTGAGTCCAGTGCCAAAAAGCAAAGACATTTGCCTATGGAGCAGAGCTTGCCAAGGAGGCGATGGTGTCCAGATCTGTCTGCTTAGGGTTTCTAGCTCTGTTGTCCATGCTCAGTTTAAGTGGCATGGAAATCTATAGGTCTATATTGGTTGACAGAGTCTGGTGTTTAGGATCAGTCACTGCACAGAGCATCTCCTTAACATAACTCTGGATGGACACTGAGATCTGTGTGGAGATTTCTTGGTTTTCTTACTCATTCTCTTGGGTTAAACTTCAGTTTGGTGTGTTATACTAGACCAGCATTTACTTCACTCATGTCCAATGCCACACATACTCACGCTGTCTCCTTTGTAGTCCTGTAGTAGATTCATGATGACCCTCTGGATTACTGACTAGCTGCTGCAACTTGCTTCCAGTACTAAACCAAGAAGAGCACTTTTTGGAGTCCAATCCTGGAGCCACTCTGGTATGGAGTGGGCAGCTATAGTCCCTAGCACCCTCCCAGAGTATGGAATTGGTCATTGCTGCTCCTGTGATGCTGATCCCCACCTTCATGTTAGAAAGTACCTCCTTGGATCCAGTGGAGCAGTCATGCTTTGTATTTGAGGGAGTCACAGCAGCTCTAGCCTTGATTTATTTGTGACAACTTGTTGGCAGACAATCTGTATCAGCTCCTTGAGCATTTTTAAATTCAGCTGAGCGTCGCCTTATGGGAAGAAACACTAGTTTAGGAACCAATGGATTTACAGATAAGGATAAAGACTTTCATTACAGGGGTTTATTGGTGTGTAAGGTTCATTCCTTAGCTATCAAGTAGTGCTGACCATGATTTGTTCACATGTGGCTTGCTACTGCTCAGATGTGTTATCCCTCAAAGGATTGATACAAGAGAATGCCTTTCCCATTGAGGTTCCACAAACAGTGCTTACTGACTTCCACCCAGCCAGAAATATTCCTTTTACCTATGGGGTCTTGCCCATTCAGTTGCATTGCAATTTGGAAATTGCCGTTTCAGTCTGCACACTTGATGGTACAGCTTTGAAAGATGCCTACTTTCATGTTTTGATCTCTCTCATTTAATATAGCTCTGGCTAGTTTAATGGAAGACAGCTACCAAATAACAGTGTTCTGTACTTCGGCATTCTTGTAGCACTACCAGTTTTCATCAAATGCTTGGATATCATAATTAATTTTCTGGGATGTTAGGGCATTAATTTCTGTGTCTAGATTTTGGCTTTCAGAAATATGTTCGCCTTTCAGTTCTTGGAACTTTGTATAAACAAAACATGGTTAATTTTAATCCCTACATGAAGGGGTTGGGGTCACTGGAGCTCTAATGGGGCCCAAACAGGAATACTTTCCTGCTGGAGGACAGATTCTTAGTGCACCTGGGTGCAACCTTTCATCATGCTACATTTTAGGCCACTGTGGATGTACAACTCCTGTCTTGGACTATGAACACCTGTGACATTTCAGGCCCTATGAAATCTGTTTTTTTGTGATGGTTTTTGGATTATTTTCCGATTTTATTTTTTCCATTTTTAAAAAAGTCTTGTTTTTAATCAAAATTGACAACAATTAAGTGGCCTTACTATAAATTCAAAAGTATTCAGAATTGGATTGCAGTGGGGAAAAACTGATTTTAAAAAAATCCTACAATTTAAATATACTGTATATCTGCAGGATATTTTCTGTAAAAGTAACACATTTTAAATTTTTTTTTTTAAAGTAGCACTCGGTTAGTAAGACCAAACTAGCATTGACGAACAGTAATACAAGAAGTCCACAGAAGTAAGTCTCTTAGTGTCAATGTTACTAAATTCATATTTGAATAATTAAAAAACAAAAAAAATGCACTAAACATAAAATAATTAATCTTTGCAGCAGTCACTGTTGCCATTTTAAATTAAACTCTGTCAGGCTTCTTATATTCTGAAGGAATGTTTAAATCAGGGGTCGGCAACCTTTCAGAAGCGATGTGCCGAATCTTAATTTATTCAATCTTAATTTTAAGGTTTTGAGTGCCAGTAATACATTGTAATGTTTTTAGAAGGTCTCTTTCTATAAGTCTGTTGTATATAAAGTAAATAAGGTTTTAAAAATGTTTAAGAAGCTTCATTTAAAATAAAATGCAGAGCCCCCGAGACTGGTGGCCAGGACCCGGGCAATGTGAGTGCCGCTGAAAATCAACTCGCGTGCTGCCTTCGCCACACATGCCATTGGTTGCCTACCCTGGTTTAAATTAATTTCAGTTTTGATTAAATAATTTCAGACTATCAAACCAACAGTTCACTGCTGAGTAGCATTACAGATTGACAAACTTAAATGTCACTATCTTTGCTATCTCTGGCATACTTCTCCATTAGCCTTTTAGCGTTATCCTCAGAAAGTGATTCCCTCTTGTCTGTAAGTAGATTTTTATATTTACTAAAGCTTTTCTTTGTGTCTGAAAATCTAACAGGAAAGAAGATGCAAAGTAGAGCAGTGTCTGCTACTTTAGGCACTCATCCCTTTATAATTTTCCAAAAAAGAACTAGATAAGTTTGGAGGGTAGGTCCATCAATGGCTATTAGCCAGGTTAAGCAGGGATGGTGTCCCTAGCCTCTGTTTGCCAGAACCTGGGAATGGGCAACAGGGGATGGATCACTTGATGATTATTTGTTCAGTTCATTCCATTTGGGGCACCTGGCATTGACCATTGTCGGAAGACAGGATACTGGGGTAGATGGACTTTTGGTTTGACCCAGTATGGCTGTTCTTTTGTTCTTAATTTCCAGTAAATGTCAGAGATCCAGTGGATCTGGGTTGGGCTCATTCTGAGTGCTGCACAGAAATACCAGCCATTGTTCACACAATTCTGATGAGGGGTGGGCAAGAGATGGTATATTGCTGTACTGATCAATGGTTTGCCTGTCTAGCGATTGCCACGGATCAGGCAAACGGATCAGGCAATACATCTCTTTTGCTGGATGGACATCCCAGTGTTTGGAGAATTTGGTAAAACCAAGCTGATGGGTTTAATGTAGATTGTCCAGGATGTATCTCTCTGTGTGTCTCTTTTTTTGAAGAAGTCATCCTCTTGGATGTGGGTTTGGTGAAGAAACAAGTTTTGACTGTTCCAGAAATCAAGACCAACCTCAGGTCTTCCATAATATTGTTATCTAAGGTAGCTGTAGGGCAGTGGGTACCCTCAAAGATGGTCGGTGCTGTTGTCAGTTTGAGGAAAGCTGTCTTAAGGCTCCATAACACTCTATGAAAATGTGGAGTGGTTTCAGCTCTCCATGAATAGAGCATCAGTCAAATAGTACTTATCTTCATCTCCTGGGGGCGGGGGGGAGGAACCTGTCAGAACTTTTCTACTTGTTTGTTACTGGAGGATTTCATTACAGAAACCTAAAATTCAGTAATGGAAAAAAATTGAGCTTCAAAATCATTATTTAATGTTAAAGGGATTTTTTATTATACAGGCATAATATTACAGGTGCATTGCAATACACAATTAAATTTCCCAATGCATATTAAATATGAAATGCTTGATAAAATTAACACTTTATAGAATAGCTCCAGAATCCTAGTGTGGTGGATATTTTTTGGCTAAGGTTATTTTAAAGTTATAGCATATTAAACATTTTTTCTTAAATTATCTGTGCTTTACATCATATAAGTGGTTAGTCTTGTGTGAAAGTTTTTTCCTAAAGGCCAATGTACGTGCTATAAAAAATCTGCTTAGGGATCTGTCGTCATAGTAAAAGAAAAAAACTTAGTTATGACAATATTTAGCACACTGCAGTCTTGGATATCTGCTGTCTCATCGATCACCACTGTAATCTTTTTCCCATGGATTTTGGCTAGCATTCACTACTACCATGTGCTCCTGATAAACATGTTGCAGGTGAATCTGTTGAATGCTGCTTCATTTTCAGGCAAACCTCCCCTCCCCTCCACCTGCAGTGTTTTAAGAGGGACAAGTCAACACTATTTCATTTTTTTCCAATGGGATATCAGCCTCAGCACAGACTGCCACAAAATCTTCATCAAACTCATGTCTGGCATCTGCAGATTGCATATTGTCTGTCTGTAGTTGTTCTCTGTAGTGAGTGAGAACCTTGATGAGTCTCATCCATTTGGAACAATTTTTCTGATGAGCTTTTGACATTAGATGATAGTTGCAGGTATCATTTTGGGTCCACTGTAGTGTATGTTGACAGCAGTTGCAGAATCTCATACTGCCCAATTCATAGAAGTCATTAGGAAACTGACTAACTCTTAACTTTGGTGTCAGCAGCATGTCATTTCTTAGCTTTCTGGATGAGCATTTTCCAGTTGTAGAATGACTTTTAGACATGTTTAAATCATGTCCTGAACCATGGGTGGGGAGCCACACTAGTAGTAGCAGGTCATGTCTCTAAGCAAATCTCAGTTAATCTATGGTGGTGGTGAAGGGCAAAAACGCATATACAGTACACTATATAACTATAACGCCCTTTGTAATACTGAACCTTGTGCTATAGTGAACCTTGTCCCTGGATCCCATCTCGAGTGGGTGAGTGCACAGAGCTCCTCCAGCCATGGATTTTTTTTTTTTTACGATTCCATCTGTGTTCCCTTTAATGTGGATTTCATAGGGCCCTAGACACTGTGGCTTGGGACACTTTTGTGCTTTACTGTGGAAAAACAACAGATATGCCTATCATGTAGTTCTGTTCTGCCCTCCATTGTCATGTGCAGTAACACTTTCAGTAGTAGACTGAGAAACTCACCTTGATCATACCCTTTTCAAGGTTTGTGAACTCTTTAATGGATGATGCTCCACATTCATATACTGAAGCGGAGAGCTATTTGACCTCTAAGGCTTTCTCTTGCTGATGAAATCCAAATGTTCAATTTCTGACATGACACCATAGTGCTTAATAACACGAATTGCCAAAGAGCTGTTTGATATAGGCAGCAGTGTTGGGGAGTTTTCATTGCCCCTTTAAGTATACCCAACCATCCAGAGCTGTTGCTTGTTTTGTCAGTTCTACTGACAAAACTTCTGTCCTCGTTTACCTAGAATTCTTCAGTTCCCTTTCCTAAAGGTTGTATTGCTCGCTAAACTCCCACAAGTGATAATACGGAGAGGCTTCTCGAAAAAGATATGGTGGTTACTTTCCAATAACTGGAGTTACTTGAGATGAGCTTCTGCATAGTCACAGCCCTAATGAGATTTCCGACTTCTTTGGATTCTTAGGTTAGGAATTCCCAAATTAATGGCAGGAACTGAAGAGTCGTGAAGGTCACTTTTCTTTTTTATATCTTCAGAGCCCTTGGGACTGGGAGAAGTGTGTGGGCTCAACAGATGCTGGTCTCCAGAAGCTGGCAGTTCACAAATGTCTGAAACTTGTGAACGAACATAGACCACTGAAAAGTCCAGTTACTGAAAAGGAACCTTGATTTTTTTTCTTGTGAATGATTTGATTAGCATTTCTCATATTATTCCCAACCTCTATCTTCACAGACCTTGAATGTAGTACAGTACTACTACTGTACTTTTCAAGTGCACTAGGGAATCTTTAGTGCACTATCAGGATCTACATGGACTATTATTAAATGTCAAATGTCAAAGTGTAATGTTGGTGGGCTTTAGAAATCACACTCACGAAGAGCATGTTACCCCACCATGTAGGCAATCCTATAGCTTCTCTGTGGCTTGGTATTGTGAACTATAAAATGGGAGTAATAGTTAGCTGTCACATAGGGGTATTTTAAAGCTTAATTTGTTAATGTTTGTAAAATCACTTTGAGAATATGTCTGTGTTGCAGAAGATGGAAAGCAATGTCATAACTATGCTGCCATAACCTCCTAGTGGGAAGACATAGCCTACATTGATGGAGGATGCAGGAACACCACCTTTCAAAGCGATGGTAGCTAGGCCAACAGAAACATTGTTCTATTGACAGAAATATGTGTCTATTGGGGGTGAGGTTGGCATCATTTTCTTTCAAGGCTGTATTTTTTTCACGTTCCTGACTGACATAGCTATGTTGCCTAAAATTTAAGTATAAACCAGGCTTGAGAATCTCAGATGGAAGGTGCTCAAGAAATCCACAATTTTTTTTAAAAAAAGCATATTTTCTTTAACCCTTAAACACATTGAAATATTATACTTTATGTATATATCTCTTATATTAAAATAAACGCACTTGTTTCTCATACAACTTAATTTATCCAAAACTGTCTGGTAAAGGATTATGTCTCCAGTGTCTATTAAATTGAAGATTCCCTTAATTTTGTTCAGAAAATCATGATCCTACCTTGCTGTCATTCAGGTAGTCAAGGTTATGTTGTGGCTCTGTTAAGGCCAGAAAGCTAAGGAGAGGAAAGATAGTGAAGTTCCATTCCTTTTCAGAAGCAGAGTGTGAGGACAGTGGAGCTCTGTTTCCTGTCTTCCAGCTGGAAAGAAAAAGGTGCTGTCCCTTGACTCTGTTAAGGAACCCATTTCTGGTAGAGTGTTCTGGATACTACACATGCTATTTGGTGTGGTCTGGAAACCACAAGGGTGCAATTAGGAAAATGAAAATTTTATTTATTTAAAAATTTAAGAGTGCTGTCCCATGGGCTGTCCACAAACTTCTGCCCATTTGCTATACCAAAACAGTATGCCAAAGTGGAACTCCACTCATAATTCGAGCTGGCTGGAAAACATTTGTTTTGTGAAAAATTGAATTTTCAACTTTTTGTTTCCATTCTAGCTTGGAGGAAAACTGAGACTTATTAAAATTCTTTGTGAAAAAGAGAGTGAGATTCCCCCACCTCAGAATAGCTGATAGTTTGATGGAATTTTGAAGATACTGGTTCAAATCCCTGCACTGCCTGCTTCAGACCAGGGACTTGAATTGTTGCCTCCATCTCTTTCTGTTGGCGCTGTTCTACTTTTGTATAAATAGGTCACATTTTAGGCCAGAGTCACTCACAGAAACTCTTTAGCCCAGTGATTAGGGCACTCACCTGGGATGCTGGAGGCCCAGGCTCAAGTCCCTGGTCTGAATCAGGCAGCTCAGGGATTTTAGCCTATGTCTTCCACATACTCGGGGAGTCCCTTACCACTGGGGCATTAGGTATTTGGGGGTGGTTTCTTTCTCCCTGAAACCAGCACTTTTCTGCCAAAAGCTTTAGTTCGACGAACCAGCAATTTCTGACACACAAATATGTAGTTGACAAATGCTTGACCAGCTCTCCTACTCATAGGCACTAACTATCTTCATAGTATGTTCATCCCTCTTTGCTATGACCTTTGATCAATAGTGAAATATTTATATTTAGATGATCATATTAGACTTCATCTAACATGCTGTAGAGGTGAATATTTCCATTTTTAGTACTTTACAATATGAGTGCCCATTCAGCGTTTTCAACATATTTCACAGTCTTTTAGTATAAATACACTAGTAAACAGAACCCAAGCGCAAAATAACTTGGTGGTAACATAGCTCTAATAAACTGTTCCATGGCATCCACATAGCATATGGGCAGTTCAGACCTCTCAGCTATTTCAGGGTCTTTGCAGATTCAGAGAGCCATCCCTGCATCAGTTTACACTGGTTCAGATTTTGAAGACTCTCCAGTTGGCCCAAATCAACCTCTTTAGTAAGCTTTAACTGTGGAAATTCAGAATGAGTGCATATAGAATAAGTTAAATAAGATGGCTGGAATTCAGCGGTACAGCTAGGTAATCAATAGTAGAAAGCTGGAAAGAATCTTAAAATACAGTTGTCAAGGCTACAATTAACTTTTTGCTACTGCATAATAGATGGCTTATCAGAAAGGTAAAGAACAGTATAAAATAGTAAAAATGCAGAAATTGGAAGAGTATTTGCATTTAAAAACAAGCATAAGTAAAAAGTATACAATGAGCATCAAATTATAGAAAATAACTTCAAATAAAAATATTCTTGTAACATATCAGCATATATGGAATAGGCAAGTAACAAAGAACTACGGGGTCCCTTAGTGGTGGTTTGGAAGTTTTGGCTGAAGTTACTTTTGTGTCCATTTTTGATGGAGGAGGAGGGTGATATTTGCTTTTCTTTTAGAATACTCTTTTCACAATACACTCCAGGTGGGCAGCTGCACTCTGAACATATTTCAGTTTTTTGATAGTCTTAATGCTAATCCTCATAGCTTTACATGCAGCATACAGTAGTTATAGACTATTAGAAATGTTGTCTTCTGCCAAGAATGAGTAAATGTTTAGTTATACTCACTGGCAAGGAGTATTACGCTATATGAAATAAGAGCAAGTTTTCTTACTTTATTAAAGTTGTATTTGACTTGATACTTTTGTTTCTTAATGGATGTGGATTTAAAATAAGTTTGTATGTATTCTAATATTTTTATTTGTTTCAGGTTATGCAATGGTCTCTGCAAGATGGCTTGTTCTTGAGTTGGAGCTTTTTAAGGCAGACGTATGCTGGTACTTCAACTTTATTAAGCGGACTATAATTTCTTTTCTCACGACAACTACATAAGCAGACAAAATTGCAAAGATCTGCCCTGTGTCGAGTATGACAGCCACGACCCGTGGCTCTCCAGTAGGAGGGAATGATAGCCAGGGCCAGGCTCCTGATGGACAGTCTCAGCCTCCCCTCCAACAGAATCAGGTATGATGCTGATGCTGTTAGTAAAGCTGTCTAGAAAGACAATAGTAGTTTTGCAGCATTACTTTTCCAGGTAATTCTTTCAAAATCTCCTTAGGGTATAACTGTATGTCTCATTGCAGCAGGGTCAGGCCTCGTTTGTACTTTGTTAGAAGTCTGTTGGTGAGTCACTGCTGAACAACTGCCTCAGTATGGTGATAGGAGACCCTGTACCGCAGAAGGTGCTGCCTTTAGATAAAATACCATAGTGATGAAGTAACCTGCCCTTTCAACTCTCTTTACTTTGGGCAAGAAGTCTGCTTACCAGGATGTCAGATGCTTCTTCAGAGCCATGTCTGATTCACCTACTTCAGATTTTGTGATGTCAGCTTGATACTCAGTGCTCTGAAACACCTTTTTGACCTCCCTCTCCCCCCCTCCCCACCCCGAGGAAGAGATACTTGTTTTTATTCACTAAAATTGATGCCTTAATAGATCCACCAGAATGGTTTCAGAATTGGGGACCCTCTGCATAGAAGAGCAGTGCTGTACCTTCTGTTTGGGTAAAGTAACACATAGGAGTGTCGTAAGCTTTATTCTGGAGATCAGCTTCATCTTTTGTAGTTCACAGGTAATAATCATGCTTGAAGAAACTGTCTGAATGAAGAACTAGCATACCCTGAGTCTATTTATATTCCTTTCATTAAGCAATTCTGCAAGTCCTGCACCCATTTTGTTAACTGTCATCTTAAAACAGATTGAACACTTCAAGTATAATGTATCAAGAAGGTCCTCTTCCAAATGCTGTAAGTTGAAAAGCATTGGTAGTTCACACTTTCTGTAGGATTTACAAACTGAGGGTCCAGATACCTGCCAGAATTGCTTGTGGTAGGAGATGGCTTCATGCTGTAGTCCTCTCATATCAGAGAATTGGGTTAAATCCAGTATATAGTTTAATGTAATTCTCCCCTCCCTGAATTTACACTGCTATAAAAATCCCCACTGTCAGGAGACCTGTTGATCTTAAAATGGAGAATAGAAAAAATTGATCCCTGTTTACCTGAAAAAAAAAAAAAAAAAAAAAATTTCAGAATGGTAAGGGTCAATGATATAACTTTCCCCCTTTTCACAGTTTCAAACAACTTTAACAAATTTCAGAACTTTTTTTCATTGGAATCTTTAAAAACGGTGTGGAAACGTCTGTTACTGGTGCATTAAAGCTTTTTTGGAAACATTAAATTTTGTTCCAAATTTAAGTTGACAATATTCCTATAATGACTAATAATTTAGGGAAAATGGGTCTTCAGCGATTCATGCATTGGTAAGTGGTGAGTATGGCCTTGTCTTCCTTGGATTTTTTTTTTCCTTAGTGTTTCCCCACTGTTGTTTCTACCAATAGAGTTGATCTGGTAGTAAGAATGATAGGAAATTTTAAGAAAAGAGAGTCTGGAGTAGACAAGGCAAGAGAGAGTCTCTCCTAATTTGGTTTCAATCTGACCCATGTCAATAACGAGTAAAAATGATCTGATTGCAAAACAGCTGTGAATATGAAGTCTTCTTAGTGAAGAGAAATCCAGGTCAAAACCCATATTCATAATTGGTATCTTTGATGGTAGTCTCACCATACTGATCAAGGATTGCATCAAGTTTTAATTATCTTGTCACCTATAAATGAGGTCATCTGCAACTTGGTGCAAATGAATAGGTCAATGTATAGAAACATATGCTACTGAACATACTTGTTAAACTTTTAATGTCCAATTGTGGGGAATAAAAATACCACAAATGTAAATGATACAGAGTTTTTCTTTAGCAAAGATGAGAATTTAAATAGTACAAGTGAGAACTAGATTTGAGTGTGGTGGAGACGATAAATTAGGGTCTAAAATTCAGGAATAGCGAAGAGTGCTTCCTGCGTTGTGGGTCAAGTGGATATAGGTGACTGAAAGTATTTTAAACTAAAATCTGTTGCCTTGTGTCAGAATTGAAGTTAACACACAGACTGACCTTTGGTATGCAAATTTCACCATGCCAAATACTGAAGGGAATTGAAGGTTGCAGTTTAACATGGCTAAGTATTGTAAGTTACGTAACAAAATGGAGTTTAGAATGCTGATAGACATTAATGTGACATTCAGAAAGTTTATGCCCAGACAAGTTAGGTTTTTGTGTAATGATTTTTTTTCAAAACAAATAGAAATGTTAAAATTATTTTCGTGTATATTTGTTGTTGGTTCCCTGAAGTATTTGCAACCCAAATGTAGTAATATTGTTCTAGTGCATGAAAATCAGAGTGAATTATTCCACTGATTTGGCTCCACTTAGTGGAAATGCGAAAAGTTAGAAACACATATATTTAAAAAAAACAAAAAATTGATCTTTGAAAATAAGTTTTTTTTGTTTGTTTTTGTTTTGTGATCCAAGATGGTGCCAAGTTACACAGGAAAGAAAGATTGATTGTTCTTTCACCTCCTCTTATGTTTCTGCACCTTCTGCTATATTGTCCTTTCTTTAGCTCTTTGGAGCAGGGACTGTCTCATTTTTATGTAGCGTGTTCAGTGCAGCAACTAGGGTTCCCAACCCTCCAGAATTGTCTTGGAATCTCTAGGAATTACAAATTGTCATATGATGAAACTCCCAGGAATACATCCAATCAAAATTGGCAACCCTAATTTACAGGATCCTGATTCTGATGGAGGCCTGTGGGGACTACAGCAATGCAAATATTTTGAATAAAGGACCACTGCTTAGTTCAGATTTGAAGTAATGAAATCTTTACCATATTTTTTTGTTGATCAAATTAATTTTAAAATTAATTTGCTATTGGCATTATTGGAAGACTGAACTCTGATCTCAGCAAAGAGACTATATGAAACTGCATTCATGCTGTATTAACGTTGAAATTGTAATTGCGCAAGTGTTACGAAACCCCGAGTTAAAGGAAAACTGCAATGGAGTGTAAAAGTATGCTAATAACTACATTTTAAGTTATTTATGCCTGAAATTAGGTCCCTCAGTCCATATTTAGGCATTTAATTGAGAGTGCAAGTGATAGAACCAAGAGCTAGTTTAAAGAGGAATAAAGTTCTTGGGAAGGATATCAACGCAAGCCTGATCTTTCAGCTATTTAATACTTCTTAGTGTCAGAAAAGCAGGGTGGATAAAAATCTATTTTAAAAATAAATTAACTTTCACTGGATTTTTTAAAAATTAAATACATTTTTCTTTTACAATATAAACCTGAGTAAAATTAAATTTGAAATTGACATAAATTCTAAACTTACTATAATCTATTAAAATTTAAATGGCAAAAAAATGCTGCATCACTGAGCCCTTCCCAATTTTAATAAGTTAAAAGGTACTGCTTTTTAAAGTGTGTGTGTGTGTATGTATATGTATGTATATATATGTATGTATATGTATGTATATATGCATATGCGCGGTTTTGGGGAAAACATCTTAAATTTTGAGGTCAACTCAAGCTATTTAAATGTTACAATGTTATATGCTGCATTAAGTATACTATCAGTCTTTACAGTGGAGCGAATGCTGGTATTTTTTTTTCCAGATGTAAGTACTTCCTGTTTCTGTTGTGCAGAAAACCTTTTGCCTATATTACTTTTGGTTTCAGTTTAGGTAGCAGGTGGAGAGAATATTTTTCTCATTTCTTCATTCAAAGTTGAAAAACAGTAGAAGAAACAGGAAAACCATTCAGTCTATGAATAAAAAACAGATGGAAGAGGATGAGATCTAATTCTAAAACTCTGAAGGATAGGGACAGATTTTCAAAGGTCTTCAGACACTTTATGGTCTTTAGGCATTAATGATCACAGTCCATCTACTTTACTCTTGGGGGAATTCTGCACCACTGCGCATGTGCAGTATTTATGTCCCCCGCAGATTTTTTTGCTTCCCCGCAGAAAAGTAACTTTTTGACTGAGAACCAAAGGGAAGTCACAAGAGCAGTCATGCAACCCACCCTAGCAGTATGTTTCGGGTGCCTCCCGCTTCCTGCACCCATGGCTCCTCAGCTGCAGGGGGAGGGATCCCTGTACAGGGAGCTGCTCCCTTATCTGCGCAACCCCAGTGCAGCCAGACCCCCTCATACCCAGACCCTCCTGCTAAGCCTCACTCTCCCTGCACCTGGACCACCCTGACAATCCACCTGGATCCCCACCCCACCAAGCTCCAACTAGCTGTACCTGGATCCCCACCTCACTCCTCCAGCATCGGGACTCTCCACTGAATTCCCCACACCCAGACTCCTCTGCCAAGATATATCACGGTACAGCCAGATTCCCCCACCCCGCACCTGGATCCCCCACTGAGCTGCCGGCACCCAGATTGTCCCACCCAGAACCACCTCAACCCATCCCTGGGTCCCCCCACGCTAAGGCCCTCCACACTTGGATCCTGCCTTGCTGAGCCTGTCTGCCCATACCTGGTGCAGAGGGGCAGGGTCCTGAGGGGTTTCTGGGGCAGGCTCCATCCTTGAGCTTTGTCAGCATCGGGTGAAGCCTCACTGCTGAGGCCATGTCCTGGGGGGAGCTGCACAGTGATCTCCTACCTCTGTGCAGGCAGTGGCTTCTGCTCCCCAGTGCCATGCTGGAGTCTCCATGTTTATTTGACAAATAAAATTTGCAGAATTTTAAAGTATTGTCCAAAAACTTTTTATTTTTTGGTGCAAAATTTTTATTTTTTGGCACAGAATGCTCTGTGGAGAAATCAACTCACTAAGTACAGTTAATACTTTTTGTTTAATAAATCAGTTTTAAATAAAACAAATGATTTGATATTTCCTTGTCAGCACATTTAAAGTAGTTTTATTTAACTATAAAACAGTTTTTAAAGTGCTGTTTCTGTGTGCGTTTAATTGAATATCAGTTTCCATCCAAATATATCTGGACATGATGAATTTGGAGTAAAAACGTTATCTAGTAAACAAGAAATGTCCCTCATCATTTTCTAACATACTGAAAAAATACAAACATTAAGACAATGAAAAAATGTTGTGATATAGTTGCTTAAATATGTATAAACATAATATGTTATCTTGGTTAGCAAAATAAGTACCAAATTTAGTGTAAAGGCTTTGTTTAGTTGCGGATCAACATGTTTAAATGGTAGTACCAACCAATTAGGATTAATCTCTTTTTAGGAATATAACTAAAGTGCGCACATAAAAACAAGATTAAAGTAGATTTAAATCAAGATTCCTTCTTGATTTAAATCATGATTAATATTGGTGGTTTGTAATTTATTGACAACTGTTGCGGGAAGGAAGGGAGGGAATGTTAAGTTCATATGTGCTCCCTTCAGCGAGCGAACATGTTGTTGCATTTTGGGCAAGTAAAGAAATTGTTCCCTACAGCTGGCAAACTGTTAAGATGGAATAACAATAGTCATGTTAAAAGAAAATCAAGGCTTGGGTGGCAGTTACTGGATTCCCACGAGAGCGAGCAGAGGTATAACTGATGCCAAACAGTTATATAAATAGGAATCTTTTTAGTATGTAGTTCTTCATGATCAGAGGAAGACCTGTGTACTCTGTGTAATTTCTTATTAACTATCTGCGATCCACACAATCAGGCATAGAATTCATAGTAGCAGTGCTTACCGACCCTCACTGATTCAGTCTTGTTTCAGTACGAACCAGCTATTTTTGCTGGATTCAGTACAATGTAGTTGCCACGCACCAAGTCAACATTCTCTTTCAGGAGGCTCTTGACTAATGGAGCCCATGTGGAATATATCAAGCAAGGTGTGTATAGCTGAGTCTTCAGAATATGCATTGCTTTCAGTAATCTTATGTTTGATAACTATAGGAGAAGTGGGCGAGCCTTTCAGAAAGTCACAAGATAAACTAGGGGGCAGATTTATATTGGACCATCGGTTTGTAATACAAACGGATTTTGGGTCTATTGGTGGTTCTTATTTTGTCATACATACACGAGGTGATTTATTGCCTCAGGGCCTTGCAGTTTGCACTGTTCCTGCTAGCTGTTCTCTACACTTAACATGCATGCTCCTCGCTCTCAGTGACATCATCCATCTTGAATGGGACACCTGATCTCCCTACACTTCCATCATTCTGAACAGACCACCTCCACTCTTTTGTGCATCCTTTGAAGCCCTTCTGCTTGCACAAAGAGCACCCCTCCTTTTCCTTAAGACACTCTTTCACGCACAGAATTCTAGGAGCCCTCATTTTGACCTTTTCAATGAGAGATAAAAAGTTGGTCCACTAAGAACAAAATCTTGGGCCAACTTGTTTCAGTTGAAACTTCTTTCCATCTTCCAGGAAACTAGCTTTGTTTTTAGAAAATATTTAATTGGACTAATAATTTTAGTTCAGAAATTCTGAAAGCTTTACATAGTCATATTTTGTGTTTTTTTTAAAGATTTTTTTTACATTTTATTGAAGTTCTCTGCTTTCAAAATTCAAATGAAATTTAAAGGGAAAAAAGGAAGCCAAGAGTCAGTGATGTACATCTACTACAGTATCTGAGAAATAGGATGACTATTGTGCATACGATATTTAATTTAAATCCTTGTAATGTTTTTAATTCAGACTTCTTCACCTGATTCTTCCAATGAGAATTCCCCAGCTACCCCTCCTGATGAGCAGGGTCAAGGGGATGCCCCACCCCAACTTGAAGATGAGGAGCCCGCATTTCCACACACAGATCTGGCAAAGTTGGATGACATGATCAACAGGTACTTCAAGATTGATGCACCTAGGGCTGGCTCTAGCCATTTCGCCGCCCCAAGCACGGAGCCGCAGGACCAGCGGACCCTCTGCAGGCACGCCTGCGGGAGGTCCACCAGAGCTGCCTGCTGCCCTCCCGGCAACCGGCAGAGCGCCCCCCGCGGCATGCTGCCCCTAGCATGCGCTTGGCGCACTGGGGCCTGGAGCCAGCCTTGGATGCACCCTTCCTAATCATGTGGGTTATAGGTAAAATCTCTTAACATTGCCATCAAAATTTCTGGGTCTGTCTTTGTGTTCATGTATTAGATTGCATGTTTGTGGATTGGGGGGGGAATTGATGATTTTTTCCTAAAGTTGAGCCCTCTTTAGTGGGTTAAAAATAGGATAAAAGTGTAAATCTAGCCTAAGGACATTATGAAGGGGAAGATATGTTTTAATTTCTTTTCAGAAACGTAATTAAAATGCAGTACTTTTTTTAAAATTCAGACCTCGATGGGTTGTTCCTGTGTTGCCGAAAGGGGAGTTAGAAGTTCTTCTAGAAGCTGCTATTGATCTTAGTAAAAAAGGTAAGTTGAAAATATAATGAATGGTTGCTAGAGGAATGTGTAAATCTGGCTCCTTACAGATCCTCTGCATCCCTGTTGGAGCTTTATTTATTTAATAAATTGAGATCCAAGATTCCTAAAACCTGGACTAGCATGAAAAGCTGCATAGATCTTTTGAAAACAGCATCGCTTGACACAAGCACTGGGGAACACTGAGCCCATAGCTGTAAAAGTCTTATTAGTCCTTTCCCACTTGTTTTCTGTGTTTTTACTTGCATATCAGACCTGATCAGATCTGTTTTCCTGACAAATTCTTATTTTAACTTTGAGATTTAATTTTTCTCAGAAAATTTTTGACAAATACCTTGC
Source organism: Chelonoidis abingdonii (assembly GCF_003597395.2). Classification (NCBI taxonomy): domain Eukaryota; kingdom Metazoa; phylum Chordata; order Testudines; family Testudinidae; genus Chelonoidis; species Chelonoidis abingdonii. The sequence goes on along the minus strand of NC_133769.1, from coordinate 214,331,065 downwards.
TAAAAACATTTTTTTGAAGTCTACATTTAGACACTTTAGATAATACTAGAAAACAAGATTTGGAACAATTAGAAACTGTGACCCAAAACAATTAGAATGATACAGTTAGATGACTGTTTGCCTTATCTGGGTTTAGGACAGTTCCCCTCAAGATTGTGTTCTTTGTGTTCAACATGTTGTTAGGTCAGAGTGACAGATGTCTCTTACATGCTTCTCCCAGCCTCATCAAAGTAATCTTTCCAGGCCCTATAGATGAGAGATCTGTAAAGTCACAGAGAAGGTAGTTGGTGAATTAAGGTGCCTTAGAGGAAGAATAGTATTGTTTTAAATATATTTTTATTGAAATATAAAATTGCCTGTTCTTTACCCCTGGATTGTTGGACTAGGAGGAACTGACCTCATTGATAAATATTTACTCCTAGAACTGCCAAGGAGTAAAGGTTGTTGTCAGCAGGCAGTTCTAGCCTGCAGGAATTATTTTGTGAGAGTGTTAGTCATCTGTTTTGAAGCACCTGCTGGAGAAAAAAATTGTGTTACTTGAAATATCTAGAGTATGTCTACAATGTGATAAAAATCCTTTGGCACTGAGTCTCAGAGCCTGGGTTAACTGATTTGGGCTTGAGTTGCAAGGCAAAAAATTGCAATGTACATGTTTGGGCTCAAGAACGGGCTCTGAGGCACTTCCAGTTCACAGGGTCTCAGAGCCTGGGTTGGAGCCTGAACCCAAACTTCTACATTGCAGTTTTATAACCCTGCAGTCTGACCCCCTGGGAGCCCGAATCAGCAGACCCAGGTCCAGCCATGGCCATGTGGTGAGTCTTTTATTGCAGTGTAGACCAAAGGTAGGATATGACGCACACGTCTTAGGGCTTGGCTACACTCGAAACTTCAAAGCGCTGCCGCGGGAGCGCTGCCGCAGCAGTGCTTTGAAGTGTGAGTGTGGTTGCAGCGCCAGCGCTGGGGGGGAGAGCTCTCCCAGTGCTGCACATACTCCACCTCCTCATGGGGATTAGCTTGCAGTGCTGCCCCAGCAGTGCTTTGAAGTGTGAGTGTGGTTGCAGCGCCAGCGCTGGGGGGGGAGAGCTCTCCCAGTGCAGCACATACTCCACCTCCTCATGGGGATTAGCTCCCAGCGCTGCGGCACTGTTTACACTGGCGCTTTACAGTGCTGTATCTTGCAGCGCTCAAGGGGGTATTTTTTTCACATCCCTGAGTGAGAAAGTTGCAGCACTGTAAAGCACCAGGGTAGCCAAGGCCTTATTGTGCAGTTGATCTGTTCTCTGGGACTGCAGTTGCCATTGACTTTTGGTAGATGTGTGTGCCTGGCTGAAATCTTCAGGTGAGCATAGAAGATCTCAAGAGGTCAAGTTTGTTCAATAACAATACAAATGCCATCTTTAGAAAAATTTGGAAGATGCAGCTAGCTACATCTTTGGGTCTGCTGCTGCAGCACACTGGTAGGAAGAAATCCTCTGGTTTCTAGTTTGAGGAGAAGTTTTTTTGGGTGTTGGCAGCAGCTATGTCTGCCTTTAAAAAATCACAGTACCATCAGTAGTATAGCAAATAAACGAATAAATATAGACAGCTTCTTCAGCTGCTCTATGGACCACACCTACACACTCCACCACAAGGCAACAAATTTGACAATCAGTTTGGGAACTTTTTCACACATCTCCCTACCCTTATGAAGAAGATCTGCAAAGCTGCAATTTGGAGCTCCATTCATTTAATATATTCTAAGCAATACTATTGCTGAATTTAGCATCTAGTTCTAATATCAATTTTAGGCATATGTTCTACAGTTGCTGTTCATTACCACTGGTCATTCCACCCTTGGGGTTTATGGTGCAGGTTACTTTCCCACAAGTGGAAAGAGGTTACCAGAAACTGTTGAGTGTGTTGCCTGTATGTGCACGCTTCCTATCTTCCCCTACTCACTGAAGTAATGGAAGATGGCTGAGGCTTTTGTCCCTTTTATAACTCTGAATAGTCAGATTTATGAGTGAGGTGCTTACCTGTTCTGAAGTGGGGCACTCTTTTGCTAAATGGTCCTGAACTTTGAAAGTGTGGAAATGCAAGGGCAATATATTCCAAAAATGATGATTATTATGTAACCTTTCTGTTAATCTGCGGGAAATATACATCGTTTTCAGTGAGATTATGAGAGTTTAGGTACCTTACCACCCATATGTAGACTTATTCTTTAAATCCAAATGGTATCTACTGGACTGGATACAGAGAGAATGAGGGCTGGAAGAAGGGATTGAAATTGAAAGATAATTGTGGTCCTAATATTGTCATTGATGTAATTTTGCACTGAGATCTGTGGCTCACCATAACTTTAGAGCAGAGGAACCAAATGTGTTTTGGAAGTCCACTAGATTATTACACCACAAAACTATTTATGTTGTTGCATGTTTTTTGAGAAACTGTGTCCTAGTGGATAGAGCACTGGACTGGTATTCAAGACCCGAGTTCCATTTCTGACTCAGCCACTGTCTTGTTGTGCGACCATGGGCCAATCACTTCATCCGATCTGAGTCCTTTTCTATAAAGTGACTTTGAGAACTACTGATGAAGAGTGCTATATAAATTGAGGTGGTTGTATTGGTATTATTATCGCCTGCTAATTTGAGGGAAAGATAGGAGGAGGATGACTGGACCATTTAAATACTTTGTGGTACTGGCAGTCTGATGGTTGAGGCACTCTGGTGGTTGTCTGAGGTTTTTCTGAGATTAGAGAAGCAACCTGTTGAAAGAATGGTATCAACTCACTTATTAAATAATTATAAAATCACTAAAACCAGGGACAGTATTTTTTTTGAATAGTGGCAGTTACTCCAAAAAATTAAATGTTAATAATTGAGCTAATAGCATATATTACACCAAAAAAATTATGCCTGGCTCTTATGCTGTGCTTCCCCAACAAAACCCCTGCCACAGCTGGTCTGACAGCTGACAGGTGTTCCCATTATAGGGTGTGCTGTCTCTGCTCATGATTTTGTAGTAGGGACCTGGTTCTTCATAATGTTCATGTTCAGTTATTGCTTCATGTTGCTAAAATTTTCCTGAGTAGTGCAAGTGAGAGGAAAGGAAATGTCAGGTTTTAACTCAACAGGTATAACTCAACCCTTTATTTCTGATGAATTTCAAATACCTGCTGCAGTGGAGGTGTTAGTTCCTCACAAAAGATCACAAGAATTAAAGAATATTTTATAATGGAAGGTATTAGGCAACTCAAATATAGGAGTTACTGCCAGCTCCCTGAATTTAGCTCTCTTTCTGGGTGGCTTTTTGAATCTCTGTTGAATTGTAGGGGGAGGGAAATGCCTGTTCCCACACTTGTATGTTCTCTGTTACTCTTTTGAAGTCACATGTCTTGATCATTATTCATCTAGACTGAATAGAACAGGAATTATTTATTTTCTGGGGCAGGGTTCCCAGTATTGCCTGTGGTTGGTTGGTCACTGTTTTCTGAGGCTGGGCACGTCATATTGCATAAAGAGTGTGATTCTAGGACTGAAAATGAAATGTCCTGCACAATAACAGTGCACGATACAACCACTAGGCTATTAATGTGACAGTTTATATTTGCGTAATTCCTCTTTTCATGGATTTGTAGATAAAGCCGTAAGGGACCGTTGTGATCATCTAGTCTGACCTCCTGTATAATGCAGGCCATTGATTACCCTGAATGAAAATGTTTGAACTCGTTTTCTGCAAACTGTTGTATTCACTGTATGTGTGACTCAATATATTGAAAAAAATTTTCTGTCCCCAGAATTGAGTTATTTTCAAATGAAAAACGAACTTTAAAGGGATAATGTCAACTTAAAAATCACATTTCTGCATGAAAATATGAGGCCTATTGTTTCAAGTAACCCTGAAAGCTGATACAACTGAAAGAGTGCAGTATTTTTTTTTATCTTGTATATGGCCAATTTCTCTGTTTTTGTTGATGGTCAGTTTCACTTTCTCCTTCATTAGCATAGCTTTCAGGTACTGCTTTGGAGTGAGTTCAGTGCAGGAACAGCATTAGGCTTCTCCTCTCCTCCCGTTCCCTGGAGAGGCAGGGGAAGCCACAAGGGGTCTCTCTAGTATTTACCCCTGCAGGTGCTTGTATCTTTTTGGGTGAATGAGCAGGGCCAACTCTAGTTTTCCCTGCCACACAGAGTCTTCTGGTGGGATACTGTTGGTGAGACCTATCAGAGGGGTGGGTCTTAAGAATTAACATTGCTTTGAGATGTATGGGTGTGGTAAACTTCTGTCTCAAATCTGGACTTAGAGTTCAACATCTAAGTGTTTACTGTGAACCTCCCCCAAGCTTATACCCAGCTTGGATCTTATCTCGCTGCCACCAACCAGGATTTTTAGGGTTCCTGGTCCCCCGAGTCACCCCAACCTTTCCCTGGGGGACCCCCCCAAGACCCAGACCCCTGGGTCTCCCTATCTCATCCCCAGCTCCCCCCCCTTTTCCCTGGGTGAGCCTGGGCGATGCTATACTTAACTCCTTGAATGCAAACCCAAGAGAGCTATTT
>NC_133769.1:214285963-214326150 GCF_003597395.2 Chelonoidis abingdonii | reverse complement strand
AGTAGAATATTTGAAAGAAGATGGAGTTAGAAGAATAGCTTGTTTACTCACAGCCGAGGAAAACAAAAAGACCCAGAACAAAGCCAAAAACCTCCAGAGGTTCCCACCCTTACTTTTTAAAAAATCCGGTTTCCTGATTGGTCCTCTGGTCAGGTATTTGGTTCCCTTTGTAAACCCTTTACAGTAAAAGAAAATTAATCCTTACCTTACCTATCTACTTATGACAATGGGAAAGTCCACCTCTTTCAGAGCCATTGTTTCAGGTTCTGTGCAGACCTGAACAGCTCTCTATGCATTTGTTGCACTGTGATCATGTTTTCACAATTTTCCTTTGTAAATGTGAGGGCAGATCGCCCCCCACGAAATCCAAAGTTTTGATACAGTTGCATGACTCAAGGATGTGGGGCCCTAGGGATGGGCATTTAGTGTCTATGTTGTAAATATGGCCCTGCTTATGTACCCTGCAAGCTGGTTTTTATCACTAACAGCAAACTGAAGAGACAAAAGGCAAGTGTTTACAAAACGAAAAAGTGGAAGGGGTATGGTTTTGTATTCTTGATTTGACATAACCAAAAGACTGTTTAAATCTCAAGGGAGCAGAAAACATTTACAATTTTTAAAGCAATTTAAATATAGGACCTCCTATGTAAAAGGATGTTCTATTAAAAATAATATTTTGGAATTAATCAGTTTCACCAAATTAAAGTTTACATTGTAATTTAAAGAAAACTTTGAAGCTGAAATGTTAAGTGAAATTTGATGGGAGAAGGGAAAATTAATTGGCAATTTTAAAGTCTAGTTACTGAATTTTGACACTTTCTGACATTCGAACTATGTTTCTTTTTTAGTTTGCATGGCTATATTCCTTTTATTAGGAAATATCTGCAACTGAGAAACCCTTCAGTGTATATTGAAATTGTTTGAATATTAGGAGTTGAGATCTAAAAATAGGGAGAAAGCAGTCTAGTGGTTAAAGTAGGGGACTGGGAGTCGGAGCTGCTGTTTCATTTTTAGTTTTGCTACTGAGTCACTATCTATCCAGTAAGAAAATCAGCAAACCCCTCTCCCCCCATGCCTGTTTATCAGTCTATAAAAGGAGCTTGATAATAGCTACCCTGCACAAGGTTTTAAATCTTCATTTTTTGTAAAGCACTTTGAAGTCCTTGGATGTGAAGAGTGTAAGTCCAAAAATAAGCTTATTTTTAATGTTAAGTGAGCATTGTAGAGAACCAGTAAAATGGGGTATGTTAACTGATCTTTCCCTTTTCTCTTTTAAACAGGCCTTGATGTTAAAAGTGAAGCATGTCAGAGATTTTTTCGAGATGGGCTAACAATATCTTTCACAAAAATCCTTACAGATGAGGCAGTGAGCGGCTGGAAGTTTGAGATTCATGTAAGTTTGTATTGTATTTTATGAAAAGCAAGTAAGTTTAAACAGTGATGGAGCTGCAGAGGCCATCTGCTTATTTGCAGCCTTGAACAATTTTTGAAAATCAGCTTCCTTCTACCAGTTCTCCACAACTCCATGACTTATGGGAAATAAATTTCCTCCTTCCTTCCTTTCACTCCTCACAGCTTCATGGTCCAACCTGTAGGGCGAGTAGTGAAGGGAGAGAGAGATTGGTTTAGTTGGAGATCACATTTGAGCTAGGAGGAAGTTTGGGTTGAAAAGAAATCAAGCTTAGGGCCTGGTATGATGGAGTATCAAGGTCTCCTTCCTGTGTTTATCAGTGCAACCCATTGTTGGGCTCCTGGTTATGCTGGACATATGTCTGTAGTCCTTTGTACTCCTCAGAGTAATTATATAGTTCAGGGGCATGGAGCTTTGTCTTCATATTTTGCTAAATGCTTTAGAAACTTTGCTGATTTGTGCATGCTCATTAACAACTTCTTAAACACTAAAATTTTCCTCTCATTAAGGACGAGCCAAATTTGAGGTTGTGGAGTTACTGGTGAGTAAATTAGTCTGGAAGAAAATTGAAGTAGAAAAAAATATGTATTTCTCCTACCACTCATAACTCAAACACTGAGAAGATTAGCTCAGTTTTTTGTTTATCCCCGCTCCCCAATTATGAAAATAGGCATGAAAGGTTCAGCTCAGACAACTTCTTTTGAAAAAGCAAAGGACAAATGTTTATAAAGAAAGCACTTTTGTAACTTCTGTGAATGCAGTAATACAGTTTGTAATTTGTTACATTTTAGTCAATTGCCAAAACTGTTAAATATCTTTTTCTTAATAGAGGTGTATTATTAACAACACTCACCGTCTGGTAGAGCTATGCGTGGCCAAGCTGTCCCAAGATTGGTTTCCTCTTCTTGAACTTCTTGCAATGGCCTTAAATCCTCATTGCAAATTTCATCTCTACAATGGTACACGTCCCTCTGAAACAGTTCCTGCGGGAGTTCAGCTGGCTGAAGATGAACTTTATGCCCGTCCTCCTGACCCACGATCACCAAAGGTAAATTGATTTTTTTTTCAAACTAAAATCCTAAAACCTTAAAACTAAAGTCTATATTTATATTTGTAATTAAATAAAATCATTCCGTATCCAATTAGAAAAATCATTTAGGAGGAAAGAAGCCACTTAACACTTGCTGCTTTTTGTTTTGATATTTGATTAAGTCTTGTGACTGTAAGAGCGTCTCCAATATTTTTCCCTTCTTCCTCACATATTTAATCTTTGCTCCACAGTCAGGGTCCCCATGGTGATGTACCCACCAGTGATCAGTGCTGACATAACTGTATTTGGAATGTCTGTTCCACTGCTTTAGTTGGCCAGAAGTCATTGCTAGAGTGACTGGATTTCCTTTTTCATGCCACTTTGATTTTGTAGGTGTAACGTGGTTGTAAAGATGCATCATCTGGTTAAAAATCATATTGTCAAAAGTAGAATTATTCTTTGAGTGACGTCTACACATTCGTGTTCTTTAGATGTGGTAATGGTATACCTTGGACCAGTGGCACCATCTAGTAGTAGCGCCCATTGGAATCCTCTCATGCCTCTACCCCAGGGGTGGGCAAACTTTTTTTTGCCTGAGGGCCACATTGGGTTTCTGAAATTGTATTGAGGGCTGGTTAGGGGAGGCTGTGCCTCCCTCGAACAGCCAGGCATGGCCCAGACCCTGCCCCAACCGACCCCCCCCCGCTTCTCACCCCCTTACGGCCCCCCCTGTGACTCCTTCCTCATACAGCCCCCCCTTCTCTGTCCCCTGATGCCCCCCCAGACCCCTGCCCCATCTACGCCCCTCATCCCCATAGCACCTCCAGACCTCCCACCCCGACTACCCCTTGCCGCCTCATCCAATCCCTCCTCTCATTCGTGATGGCCCTTCCAGGACCCCTGCCCCATCCAATCACCCCTTCTCCCTATCCCCTGACCGCTTCTGGAACCTCTGCCCCTGACTGCCCCCCGCTGCCCCATCTTTCCTGACTGGTGCCCCCCTCCCCTGGGACCCCTGCCCCTATTCCCCGCCTCTGACCTCCCCCAACCTCTATCCACACCCCCGCTCCCTGACCACCACCCCGAACTCCCCTGCCTTCTATCACCCCCCAGCACCCTTACCGTGCTACCTGGAGCACCGGTGGCTGGCAGCACTATAGCCGCGCTGCCCAGAGCACCAGGACAGACAGCCATATTGCCTGGCTGGAGCCAGCCATGCCACCGCGCAGCACAGAGCACTGAGCAGGCCGCAGCTCTGCAGCTATGCTGCCCGGCAAGAGCTCGCAGCCCTGCTGTCCAGAGCATTGCGCTGGTGGCGCAGTGAGCTGAAGCTGCAGGGGAGGGGGAACAGCGGAGGAGGGGCTCTTCTCTAACAGTTATTCCATTCAAGTCAACACTGTCTCACCTCCCAATTCCTTTACCTGTCCTCTTCAGAGATTCTTCTCACAAGAACTTGCTAACATGTAGCTCATTCATTAGTAGAGTCAGGTGCCATAAAGGAAGTTCCTGAAGAGTTTCACGGGAAGGGATTTTATTTCATGTATTTTCTGATATCAGAGAATTATAAATGTCTTCCAACCCCTTTCAGGCCTTTGGAAGCTAACTCTTCAGAAAGTTCAAATTCCTCATCCTTATCCTACCTGTGATCATCTTTTTCTTATCCGCCCATGCTTGGTTTGGGACCTCTTGATTTAGAGGGTACCTATTCTCATATCTCAGATTTTCACATCGAAAATACCTAAGGTTGGTTATGGGAAAACATCACCAATACAAACATGTTCTTTTGGCATGTCTGTGGCACCTTGCGTGTTCACAAAGGGCATTTCAATGGAAGCAGCACATTTGCGATGTAGGGCATCCATGTTTGCTTGTTTGGATGATTGGCTCATTAGGATATCCTTATAGAAGGACCTAGCAAAAGAGATGACACAGTCATGACTCTGTTCCAAACACTGGGGTTCAAGGTAAAGTGGAAGGCACACAATTTCCAATCCAGATTATAGTTTTTATTAGGGATGTTATGGACTCTCAAAAATAGTTTTTCTTCCAGATGACAGATATTTAAACATTTCTGTTTATAGCAATAGAAGTACTACAGGAAAACTTGTTTCAAACAGTGTTCTTCCTTAGTTTGATGGACATTATGACTTCAGTGACACGTAACTCCATAAGCTCATTTAAAGATGAGGCTTCTGCAGCATTGGCTAGCAAGATGCTACATATGCCAATATAAGCAACATGTTTATGAATTTGACACTACCTAGGATGTGTCCCTAACCCTCATGGTGGACTGCACATCACAATGTCCTCAAAGGAGTTGCATTCAACAACCTAGCTCTGTCTTTCATAGCCGCCTCTGACTCTTTCAGTCTAGAGTGTGGAACTGGAGTTTATGGGATAAAAAGCTCCATATAATTATATTTAGGAATTCAGAGCCCAACATGTTGCTCCTTTCTCACTCACCTGCTTCACAGAATAGTTCAAGTAGTTACTGACAATAGTACAGTCATATTTCACATGAAGTAACAGCCGGGAGCACATTCCAGTTAGCTGTGCAAGGAGGCCAAAATTCTCTCTGAGTGGCGCATAATGCACCAGATTTATTCTGTTGCTGTCCATCTTACAGACAAGGACAATATACTGTCAGATCAACTCAGCAAAGACTTGCATAATTAGCATGAGTTGGTTACTCAGGAACATCATATCGTTGTGCGGAGCTATCCAGAGAGTCTTATTTACAACAAAATGCAACTCCAAATATCCAATATTTGGTTTTACTCCAGAGCAGGAGCAGACAACCAATCTATTCAAATGTTCCTTATGAACTAGAGTGGAGAATGCGTTGTAGTTCTTCTCTCCCTGTCCCTCTTTTTCCAAATTCATCTAATTCTGACAGTTCTCAGGGAAATTGAAGAAAAACCAAGATTTTTGATTGTCCCATCCTTTGGAAGACAATAGTAGTTCTCAGATATACTTACTCCTGGGGGAATTTTGCGCCAAAAAATTAAAAATTATGCACACACTATTTTAAAATTCTGCACATTTTGTCAAAATTACACAATATAATCACTCTGGTTTCAATTATTTCAGTAATTTTATTTAAAGTACAATACACTGGGTAGAGAATGAGAGTAGGGAGCAACCCCCCTTGCCTGATAGTAATGTAGCTAGGTTTCACCCTTTATTTCGAGTTTAGTCAACAAACACATGCAGTCATATGCTGAGTGTTACAAAATAGGCAAGTGAGGGCAAGTCAATCAAACACACAATTTATATTGGCATCTCCAGAAAGGTCAGCAGTAAACAGTTCATGGCAGGGCTTTGGAGCTGTGCTCTGGCTCTACTCCAGCTCCAGGCAAAAACCTGCAGCTCCACTGCTCCAGAGCTGCCCCGTGCTCCAGCTCTGGGCTCCGCTCCAAAGCCCTGGTTCGTGGAGTACATTTTGAGAGGAAATTTTTTCAGTCCAAAAATGTAGACCAGTCCTAATCACTAAAGCACCAGGAGCATTTATAAGGCCATACTGTCTTTTATACCACTCTGGAAACATAAAGGAGCTGTAAAACTTTTACACCTGTTTTATACTCCTGGAGGAGTTCACAAAGAGAGTGGAAATAATTCACTAAGCAGAGAGGCTGCTACATTCTGCTCTGTGTGTGGGGACTGAGCCTGCCCGACACCTACCTCCTCAGAAACACCCCTAAGCCTTGCCCCTCCATCCCAAGTGTTCCGCAATAGCGAGTGAGAGGGATAGTCAGTCTGTCTCTCTCTCACACATGGACCCCGTTCCCGGTGGTGATTTACGTCTCTACTGGTTGCTCAGTGCACCCAAATCAACCTCCCTGCACTGCCAGGGTGGGGCACTGGACCACTCTTGCAACTTCCATTTCCTTCCCCACCAGAAGTAATTTTTCTGCGGAGAAGCAAAGAAATCTGCAGGGGACATGAATTCTCCTAGGAGTATACAACTTCAGATAATGTTTTCACCCCTCAGCCACAAGGCTGAGAAGCGATTACTACAACTATCACATGACAATTTACTGTTTCTTCCTGCAATTCCAGAATTACTGGCCCATCAGAGAGGTCAGATTTGTCATCTGGATCCATGCCATCTCCGCTTGACAGCATGGGCCATATGACTTTGAGAGAGTTAGAACTGTCCTGTTAAGTAAAAGTGCATGACTCTGTTAAACTTAGGAAGTCACTATCTCACCTGTTATCATAACAAGTGGAAAAGATTATTTTTGTGGGTAACCAGTAATGCCATAAACCCAGCTTCAGTTAGTATTCAGTTTATGCATACTTGATTTGAAATCTTTGAGACTCAATAGGAAAGATGGTCCAGTGATCAGAGCATTAGCTTGGGACCTAAGAGAGAGAGGGGTTCAATTCCCTGCTCTTTTGCAAACTTTGTGTGTGACCTTGGGTGGGTCATTTTAATCTGTTATCAATCTGTAAAATGTAGATAATTGTACTTCCTCACCTGACGGTGGTGGTGTAAAAATGAATACAGTAAACGATTGTGAGACTGTAAGGGTGCATCTACATTGTGGGGTCTATACTGGTATAGCTATTGCACTGTATTATGCCATTATAACCCCACAATATAGATGCAGCCTACACTGATGGAAGAGGTTTTTCTATTATTTATAGGAATGCCACTTCCCCGACTGACAGTTGTTAGGTTGAGGGAAGCATTCTTTTATTGACCTATCTGTATCTACACTGGGGGCTAGGTTGGCATAGCTATGGTGTGTTATTCTTCAGACTCCTGATGGACATAGCTATGTTGACCTAAATTTAAGTGTAGACCAGGCCTTACATACTATGTTAATGGGGTCTATATAAGTATGTAAAATAGAATGGACTCTTCATGTTGTTGGTGCAAGTACATTTTACAGCCATCTTGGGTCATCACTGCTCCATCAGGCAAAAGACTGTATTCACCTATGCTACAGTAAAGTTTCTTGAAGGGAGTTAATGAAGTTTAGAGAACCTCCACCTACATGAGATCTCAATTTAGTACTTATTCAGCTCACAAAAGCCCCTTTGAGCCCATGAGAGAATGTTCCTTGTTTAATTATTCAGTTAAAGCCACTTTTAGTGTATCTATCATGTCCGGTAAGAGAGTGAGCTCTCACGACTCCCCTCCCACCCTTTTTTTTTTTTATAGCCTTTCACAAAGATAGTGGTTCTTCATCCACATCCAAAATTTGTCTCTACTGTAGCAACAATTTCATTTCAGTCAGTCCCTAAATAAAAAATACTTACATAGCACTTTTCATCTGTAGATCTGTGTATTTTACAGATGGGGAAACCGAGGCAAAAAGGCGAGTGGCAGAGCTGGGGCTAGAATCCTTATCCCAAGAGTCCTCATCCAGTGCTTTAGCCAATAGGCCACATTGTCTGCCCATTAACTTGCTAGTGTTTTTCCTTAGGTCTAACTCAGAAGAAGTGAAATCCTTACCTTGGATGCTAAGAGAACATTATTAGCCTTCCATTTAATAGATCTAAGGAAAACAGGAAATCACCTGGACTATTTTTCTCTTATGAGGAGAGAATAAAAGCAATCACATCCTAATGCCTTTTTAAGTAGGTTAGACTCTATATTGGAGAATGTTATAAATGCACTGTTTTCGTTTTCCAGAAGGGCTGAGAGAGCACTCAACTAGAGCAAAGGCCTTCTCCAGGGCCTGCCTTAGACATATTCCCATATTAGAAATCTGTAGAGCTGCTCTTGGATCTGGAGTCATACTTTCACAAAACATTATTCCTTTGATTGTGCATCTGTTTCAGATGCACAATTTGGTAAATCAATATTACAATTTTTATTTAACTGGGCCTCCTCATTCCATTAATTAAAGTACTGTCTGTCTAACTCCCAAGAGTTGGGAATGTGCAGAGGCCATTCAGAGAAGTGAAGGTTACTAATCTATAACTATTGTTCTTTGAGATGAGCCTTTGCCCATTCATGCTCCTCACTCACCTTCCCCTCTATCTCAGAGTCCCAATTAAACTTCAGATCTGAGGAGGCACTGGAAGGAACTGGGGTAGTTGGCCTGCCCCCTTTATGGCCTCTTCTTTTGAACATTGGGAGGTGCAAGAGTGCTCTAAAGGGCACTCCTAATAGACGTTTCCACTGGTCCAAGCTACACTGTTGGCACATCCCAAGAATGTGAATGTGGAGAAGCATCTCAAAGAATTCTGGTTGCAGGCGTACAACCTTCATTTTTCCTTACCTTTGTTACTAGTAACACCATAGATGATAGGTTTCAGAATGGTAGCCGTGTTAGTCTGGTAATCAGCAAAAAGAATGAGGAGTACTTGTGGCACCTTAGAGACTAACAAATTTATTTGAGCATAAGCTTTTGTGGGCTAAAACCCACTTCATTGGATGCATGCAGTGGAAAATACAGTAGGAAGAGATATATATATATACACAGAGGACATGACAAAATGGGAGTTGCCATACTAACTATAATGAGTGGGGGGAGGGATAGCTCAGTGGTTTGAGCATTGGCCTGCTAAACCCAGGGTTGTGAGTTCAATCCTTAAGGGGGCCAGTTGGGGATTGGTCCTGCTTTGAGCAGGGGGCTGGACTAGATGATCTCCTGTGGTCCCTTCCAACCCTAATAATCTGATTCTATGAGAGTAATCAGTTAAGGTTGGCTATTATTGGCGGGAGAAAAAAAGACTTTTGTTGTGATAATCAGGATGGCTGATTTGCAACAGTTGACAAGAAGGTGTGAGTAACAGTAGGGGGGGACATTAGCATGGGGAAATAGGTTTTCTTCGTGTAATGACCCATCCACTCCCAGCAACCGCACAACAAAAACACTAACCCAGGAACCTATCTTTGCAACAAACCTTGTGGGCAACTCTGTCCACATCTCTTCAGGGGATGCCGTCATAGGACCTAATCACATCAGCCACACTATCAGAGGGTATGTCTACACTACGGGATTATTCTGATTTTACAGAAACCGTTTTTTAAAACAGATTATATAAAGTCAAGTGCACACAGCCACACTAAGCAAATTAATTGGGTGGTGTGTGTCTGTGTACCAAGGCTAGTGTCGATTTCCGGAGCGTTGCACTGTGGGTAGTTATCCCATAGCTATCCCATAGTTCCCGCAGTTTCCCCCGCCCATTGGAATTCTGGGTTGAGATCCCAATGCATAATGGAGCGAAAACAGTATCGCGGGTGATTCTGGGTAAATGACATCACTCAATCCTTCCTCCGTGAAAGCAACGGCAGACAATCATTTCGCGCCCTTTTTCTTTGGATTGCCCTGGCAGATGCCATAGCATGGCAATCATGCAGCCCGTTTAGCCTTTTGTCACTCACTGTATGTGTACTGGCTGCTGCTGACAGGTGGTACTGCAGTGCTACACAGCGCTACACAGCAGCATTCATTTGCCTTTGCAAGGTAGCAGACACAGGTACCAGCCCTATTGCACTGTCTGCTGCTTTGGAAATTGTTGATGATGGTTACCAGTCATATTGTACTGTCTGCTGCTGTCATGAGTGCTCTTGGCTGGCCTTGCTGAGGTTGGCTGGGGGCGCATGGACAAAAATGGGAATGACTTCCCAGGTCATTCCCTTCTTTGTTCTGCCTCAAAATAGTCAGTCCTGCGGCCTTAGAATATGTGGCAGTCTACTAGAGGAACAGTAGAGCACAGCCGCTCCAGGTCCAGGCCCCAGAGATCCCCAGAAATGACGAGCTACATGCCATCTAGGGGGGCCTCGCACACCCCACCGATTGCTTCCCTCCTCCCCACCTCTCCCTGGGGTATCCGTGGCAGTTAATCCCCATTTCTGTTGAGAAGATAATAGAAGGCGGATAAAACAACTGATCTTATAGTGAGAAAAATGAGCAGGAGGAGCAGCCGTCCAGCTGCTATGAATATTCCAGCAGGACATCATCCCATACTCATCTAAAGGCAGGGGTGGGGATGGAGAGCACAGCCCTCCACCTGATGATGGGACGGTTACCAGCCCTATTGCCACATCTGCCAGGATATTGATTACCAGGGACCATACCCAGAAGCTGTTAAAGTAGGGAGATGACCAGGAGTCATTCCCATTTTTGCCAGGCGCCTGCCTGGACGCTCTGACCCGAGCCGTTGAGGAGCTAGACGCCAAGAGCGAGCCAGCCGCATCAGCAACCTAATCCATCGAAAAGACAAAGAACTGAAACAGTCATTCAGACTGTGTACCTTGTACCGTCTGGCGATCCGGAGGTACTGGTTGACGTCGATAGGGGCATGTCTACGCGTGGTGGTGTCTGTTTAGCGCTTGCCAGCCAGCCCTGTCGACACACCCTAGCATCCATAGTAGACCTACGCGGTGCATTGACAGAGGTTATTAGAGAACGGTTTTTTTTTTCCTTTGAGGATGCTGGGGGGGGGGTTGTAGTGACGACACATGAATTCCTGACACCACTGGGCCGAGATGTTTTTGACCCTTCAGCATTGGAGACAGCCAAGAAGTGCATGCTTTTCGGAGACATGTCAGGAACTCTGGGATATTCGAGTTCTCAGTTCCCCCTCACCTCCACCATGGTTTCCATTTTGATTCTGGTTTCCATGTACGCTGTGTCACATCAGCACTGTGTGACCCCTTGCGTGGCCTCTGTCTATCATAGCCTGGAGATTTTTCAATTGCTGTTGTCCCCTAGTTTGAGTCTTCTGGAATGGAGCTGTGATAAGAACAGATTCGTCTTCCGTGCAGTGTCAATCCAGTATCGCCCGTACCAGTCCATGCGGAGCTCTTTTTGATATTTGGGGACTGCATCGGCCACCCGTGTGATCAGATCTCCACGCTGCGTTCAACACATAGGCTAACGATGAATTTAAAAAGTTAACCAATTGGGCTTTTATCCCGTGGTTACCTGGCGGCCCAGCCACCTGTGCACTTGGGTTAGATTCTTTCAGAGCAGTCACGTGATGCACTGTTGTTAGAGAATACCGCCTGGAGCGCAATCCGTTGATTCGCGGCTCCCACTACAACTCCATTAAATCCGAACCATGCCCGCAATTACCCATTAGCACTCTCCCCGTCATCGGGAGGAGTACAGAAATTGGTTTTAAGAGCCCTTTATATCCATTTCAAGGGCTTCCTTGTGTGCGGGGTGCAGGGTTAAATCGGTTAACGCTGCTAAATTCGGTATAGACAAGCATCGTAGACCAGCCAGAGGGCCGTTTACCTGCACATCTACCAATGATGGATATATACCATTATGGCAGCAAACCCTCTGCCCAGTACATTGCCAAACCGGACAGTCTCTACGCAAAAAATGAATGGACACAAATCAGCACATCAGAAGATAACATTCAAAAATAGTCGGAGAACACTTCAACTCCCTGGTCAACTTGATTACAGACCTCAAAGTGTCATACTCGAACAAAAAAGCTTCAAAAACAGACTCCAGTGAGAAACTGCAGAATTGGAAATATTTGCAGACTGGACACCATTAAATTAGGCTTGAAATAAAGACTGGAGTGGATGGGTCATTACACACAAGTAAAAACCTATTTCCCCCTGCTATTCCTCTCGCCGCCATTACTCTTACGGAGGAGCAGCCTGTGAAGCTAGCTGGTGGGGTCTTGGAACCAGGGTGGACCAGCACCCCCATCAGAAGCAATTGCCAGGCGTTCAGTGTTCCTGGTCGCTCCGCTGCCATGTATTGCTCTGCCCTCTGCCTTGGAGCTGCTCCCTGGAAGCCTCTGTTTGCTGGGCGGGAGAAAAGGAGGTCGAATTCAGGGTGTCTCCCTCCCCACTGCTCCTGCACCTGCTTACCCCATCTCATAAGCAGGAGTTAGACATGACAGGCTTAGGACAGAGGTAGCAGTTGCTGATCTCAACTTCCTGATCTACTTAAAAAAGCCATGTAACTTGGGTGGGGATGGCAGCGTACTTGAAGGGCAATGCATCATCTCTCTCAACATGGTGTGTGTGTCTGTCTACGCATGCTGGCTCCTCCTCACTCCATTCATCTGTCTTGTAGATGGTGCGGCCATTAACAACAGAGGCTAACCCTTTTAGGCTACATTGCCAGTGTCATCATTAGCAGTAGGGATTCCCTGGGAAATACCCATCCTCTGACTTACCCACCCAACAGTTTCATAGTCGTCATTGTTGGTACAAATTAAATTGTTTGTTTAAAACTTGCGGGGGGGGGTGTGTTGTGAGAGAGAGAAGCAGAGAGAGGGATAAAAATAGTCTTTTGTCTGTGTATAAAAAAAAAAAAAAAAAAAAAGTCTCTGGAACTAACCCCCACCCCATTTACATTTGTTCTTGTGGGGAAATTGGATTCGGTTAGCATCGTTTCGCTTAGTCGCATTTTTCAGGAACATAACTACAACGTTAGGTAAGGAGCTATTGTACTTTTAAATGTGTGAAAAAAGCCAGTTTCAAGAAGGAGCTTCTGTAGGAGGCAGGTAAAGCCACATTTAGGGTCAGTTGATAAGCAGAATATTTTTTTTTTAAAAACAAACCTGAAAAATGGAACATGAGATGGAGATAGCAGCACATTGATATAGGCTTAAAATCATAAACTATTAGTTATTGTTAGGAGAGAACTGAATTTCATGACCATAGACATCACTGAAAAAGCCCTCAAGTATACAAAGCAGAAATTTAAATGAGAAAGGAAATACATGCAGTAAGTTGTTGATTGGAAAACCTGAGGATTAGAAACCTCGGGGCTTTCCCCCACCATTTAAAAATGATCAGCAACAGCTAGTTACTCTTAATGAAATATGCACAGCTTTTGATTCTTCGTAGAATAACCCCTGTACTTCAGACCCTCCACAGTCTGAAGTTATTTGAAAATATCTGGAAGTAGTAGGTTTGCCACAGATCCATGAGCTTCGGAAGCAAACATTGAATGCAGAAATCATATAGGATGTGGTCACAGAGCCACTAGTCAGCAAGAAAAGTGGTAAACTTCATCGTCTTATGGCTATCCATCTTAATTTTACAAGGTATACAAGGAGGTGTTAGGAGATCCTTCAGGGGCTATGTTTAATACCATTTTGTTAGGGAAAGATCTTCTTAGAGCTTGTCTTCATGATGCCACAGTGTGTGTTGTGGGGGTGATTTCTAAAACACACTATGTTGTACACTAGCTGGCCGATGCAGTCCTTGCTGGTGTGCACAATTTACACAGGTCAGTTAGTGGTCAACTTTTGTGCACTTTAGAATTCTCACCCCATAGCATGCATTGCTGCACTGTGTATATGAGCCTTACAGCTATAAAGGACACCACTGTTGTGGGTTTTTTATAAGATTGGAAAAGATTGTACCACATGTAGTTATAGAATCAGGATACTAAAATCTTAACAAAAATACTATCTCCATGTTTCCTATCCAAACTGTTAGTATACATACATCTGGATCAAACTGGATTCAGTAAGGATAGGCAAGTATTAGATAATCCTCATACAATACTTGAGGTCAGACTAGATGATCACAAGGGCCTCCTCTTGCCTTGGAATCTGTTGAATCTATAAATCATTCATAGTGCCAGATCTTAAAACAATAATTTTATTTGATCACTTGACTCAGAAGGTGTTTGATAGGTTGGAGTGGAATATTTTATTTAAAAGTTTTGTTACCCATTGGCCCGTATCTTCTTAAGTGGATTACTGGTCTTATTTCCATACTAAAAACAACTATGGGAATTAATAGGGTTGTTTTCTCTGATAGTTTATATAGTGAAACTCAACAGGCGTGTCTGCGGTATCCTTTACTTTTTGCACTGGCCATGGAGCATTTTGCACAGAAGACAGTGGATAACTGATTTGTTACAGGCGTAAAACTGGAAGATGCCACAAAGTAGTGCATGGGACAGTATTATTTTTAATTAAACCGAACACTTCCTTAATATGATAAGAAATTCATATTTTGGGAAAGTGTCTGGCTTAAACTATGCTGCTAGCTATATATTTGCCAGATTCAAAGAAGTCATTCCCTTAGAGAAGTATTGAGTGTAAATGAACACCACATTGTATAAGGTATCTGGGTATTCAAATTTCAACACAGAACATCTGTATGATTTAAGTATCAAACTGTTACTTCATCAAACTGAAAATGATTTGAAATGCTGGGAGAACTGTGCAAATTCTTGGCCAGGGAAAATAACCATGGTCTAATGAACATTTTGCCTAGTTTACTGCCACCGCCTCCAACCACCACCAAACAGACAAATTTTCCTAGAGTCATCCCAGATAGAAATAACAGGTATAGAGAGGATGATGGTATGATGTATACCACTGATTAACCAGAGTGGGCTAGCTGTTTCAAGCAATATGTGATTTTTCTCAAGCCAGCCAACTCAGATTGTTTTTTTGGCTTGGTGGAACTCTCATCTAGCCAAATGCTGTATCACCATTGAAGCAGAAAATAGCGATAATGTGAAGATTTATAGATTACTTGGATTATTATTTACTTCCTCCATAAATATGTACCTATCTTTAGAGAACTAACCTTTAAGTTTGGTGTAGAATTAGAGATAAAATAAGAGGTGTTTTTGTTTTGTTTTTTCATTGCCAGTGGCACACATTGCAAATAATACAGACTTTAAGTCAAATAATGAACTTGAGTTTCAAAGACTGAAAGTGTCTTGGAATATATTTGTTTAGCCAGTTTACTAATAAGACATTTCTGTCATTTTTAGAAATCAAAACAAACTTTAATTGATCTGCTCTTCCAGTAACTTTGAAGTTAAACATAATATTTCTCATATTTTCAGAGAAACGTGTTTATTATATAGGAAGCTAATTTGAGTAGAACCAATGGCTTCAGGATGAACAGGAAACAAACATTCCTCTGTCCTCTCAATTTGTCAGTTTTTGGTGATCACACAAGGTGATCAGAAAAAGACTTGGCATATGATACATTTGAACTTTCATATGATCTGATGAGGAAAAAAAGGTTTGGTAGGCAAATGACCCTGGAAGAAAATGGGTTTTCATGTGGAAAGAGGCAGTTTTGATTTGCAGTGCACAATAAGAGCAAATGAATTTGATACTGTTTCAATGGTACCTTATACCAACAAGTAAAAATAGATTGGGTAGGAATAGATGTTGGAGGGGAAAGTGATTTTACGCATGCACATGTCCAAGTATTAAATAATGGGAATGTATGTTACCATATATTACAATTTTTGGACATTTATTATCAAATGATTGATTATTCTTCTGGGGCTTCCTAGTGCAAATAGTCTCACTCATGGAAATAAGTAATCGCAAAATTCTTGCCATATTGGAGTCGGTGGGAGTATTTTTAAGTGGGGCAGATTTCACCTAATGCATCTTTCGTCTTGCTTGTTCACTTGTTAGTCAGTATCTGCTAAATTAATTTGACCAAAACTAGAACAGAAATGCATTGCTTGCTATTAATTTACTACTCAGAATACATGGATACACATTAAATTATATTTGAGAAAGTTCTTTGAATAGTTAAAAGGTACAATGCCTGCACTTTGGTTTATTAATGAATAAAGACAGAATTATCTTTCTGCTTAAAAAACAAACAGAACAACCCAGAAACAGCATGTCCTGGATTGTGTAGGATCACATGTAACTTGTTACCCTTATAAATAGAAAAACATGATTATATTTGTTGCATAATGCGTCTCTAAACAAAAGTGATGTTTATTTTGTAATGACTAATATATTTCTGGCACTTTATAATGGTATCAGTTTTTAAAAATGAGGAAGTAACTAATTTATTGTGTTGCAGGGTTGGTTAGTAGATCTCATCAACAAGTTTGGCACATTAAATGGGTTTCAGATCCTGCATGATCGTTTTATGAGTGGCTCAGCATTGAATGTTCAGATAATTGCAGCTCTCATCAAGTAAGTTCCCTAGAAAGCGGAGTCCTTTTGGGATATGTTCATTGAAAATAAATGCAAATATTGAGCTAAGGATTTCAAGTATCCATTTATTTTTTCTCTTCTGAAAAGGGGTACTATGGTCTGCTGTCAAGTATTGTTTACTTGAATGTCTGGAATCTGAATTACCTTTCATTATTTTAATAATGAAATATAATAATAAAA
The DNA here is from genome assembly GCF_003597395.2 of Chelonoidis abingdonii. NCBI lineage: Eukaryota > Metazoa > Chordata > Testudines > Testudinidae > Chelonoidis > Chelonoidis abingdonii. Next base: position 214,309,645 of record NC_133769.1, on the reverse strand, counting down.
AAAAATTGTGAACAAAATATTCTAATATCTTAATAAAAGTAGACAAGTATTCACTTTGTATCTGATGTTTATCATTTTTTAGACCATTTGGACAATGCTATGAGTTTCTAACGCTACATACAGTGAAGAAATACTTCCTTCCAATTATAGAAATGGTTCCACAGTTTTTAGAAAACTTAACTGATGATGAACTGAAAAAAGAAGCAAAGAATGAAGCCAAAAATGATGCTCTGTCAATGATAATCAAATCTCTAAAGAACTTAGCTTCAAGAGTCCCAGGACAAGAAGAAACTGTAAAAAACTTAGAAATATTTAGGTTAAAAATGATACTTAGGTAAGGCACTCTTTCTGTTGGAATAGTGATTTTTTTTTTGTATTTTTTTTGCAATTCTTACATTTAATATCTCTTACAGATTATTGCAAATTTCCTCTTTCAATGGTAAAATGAATGCACTAAATGAAGTTAACAAGGTGATATCTAGTGTGTCATATTATACCCATCGGCATGGTAATCCTGAAGAGGAAGAGTGGCTTACAGCAGAGAGAATGGCAGTAAGTTTTTGTTCTTCTTACCTGAATTATGTTAAAAGACCTTTTTTTCTTTAAATGTAACAGTAATCCTTCAGAGGTAAAGTAATGTGTACATACTGTGAATCCTCATCTGGTTTTATCCAAAGTGATGAAAATTAACTCTTTTTATAATTACCCACAGTAATTACTAGTATGTCATAAGGGTTTTTATGGCTTTTCTGTTGACATTACTATATTTGTATCAGGATTGCTATTAAAATGTGTTCAGAGATTTATAAGAGCTGCAAAAAATTATTTTCGAAATGGATCTTGTATACCAAGCTGTAGCACAATTTAAAAATTATTTTTTTAAATTGAATTTCAAAATAGATGTGTACTGAAGTTGACACTCTTGTACTACTATAATTAATATAACACTAATTTATACAAAATTTCATGAGTAATTTCTCAGAAATGTTGTTGATAATTTAAAAAGAATTATTCAGATTCAACTTTGAAAGTGATTGCTCTACATGTAGGTCTTCAATATGCATCCTAATTGTTTGAAAAAACTTTTCGTAGAATAGTTTTGTGGTAACAGACTCTTACAAATTTACCTAAAGAGATATTTTTACAGGTAGAATAGCTCATTCTGATTTTATGTGTAAATAGATTCATAATCATTCTTAAATTTAATATACAGTCCATACATTTAGATGCTTTGAGTGCAGTTTGTCCCTGAGTATAGATTTGAGGAATCTCTGAAATAGAACCTTTATCAAGTTCCAACATGTGGTATTTTAAGATGTAATTGCTTCAGCTGTTTGTTAGCGAGAGAGAGAGGTTAAAAAAATCACATGCTCTCTGGGTTTAGTGACTTTTTTTCCCTGCTGTGAAATTCATAATCTGTAGGAGGAATGCTATAGGGCAGCGTTATACAGCATTTGTGCTATATGTACTATACAAATGAATAAGGGCTCTTGACATAACTGTGGAATTAGGTGTCTCAAGCAGGATTGACTCTTGTTAGAAATACTCAGGTTTTTGACAGAAATAATGTATTTATACTGGAAAATATAAAGTACAGATAACTGAAAAACATTATTTGTCCAAGTCTTACATGAGGTGCCAGATTGACTTTTCTAGTTATATAATTGAGTGTAGCAACTTTGAAGGGATGGTCACCTTCATTCATTCCTTTTCGGTTCTGGCACTCAGCAGACATTCTGCTGATACCTCGGTCTGAACGAAAGAGCTGGACTACATTGTGTTCCTTGCACTATATCAGTGCTACCTTTTGAAATAATCTTAATTTTTATCTCCGCTTAAATCTTGCTTGAACTCTTTTCTCTAGTTCAAGTAGAAGATGAGGCATTTAAAGAGGTGGAGCTGATTAAGGAGTACCTTTTTCAGAATATAGCTTATTCCTTGATGCTTTCCAGTGTTTAATCATCCTCTTGTTATGTAATATACTATGCTATAAGTGTACCAGTTGAGTTACAGAAATGTTAGACTGGAGTCACTGAAATGACTGTAAGCTACTGAGAAAAAAACGTGTATCCCTGGAAGAAGTAGATGCTCAGTCTTCCCCCTGTCCCCTTACACTGGAAGTTGTATGAGAATTTTTATATTCAGAGTTTACAGTTTCACTTTGCTTGAAAAACATTTGTAGTGAAGTGTCCTTTTCCACTGAAGCTGCAAAGCATGGGAATTATTGCTGATATTGCCTTCAAAAGACAGCTGCAGGAAAAAAAACCTTATGTATTACAATGGGTAGGGTATCAGAATTGTATAAAGTAGTGACTTGCTCTGATTTGGGGGGGCGGGGGGAGGGAGGTGGTATTGCATTCTAGGACTTGAAAGTGAAGTATAAATATCCTTTCCTTTGGTGTGTTAGTCTTATGTTTTTATAAGAGACAGAATGATTTCTGTTATATTTTCTGGTTAACTATAATCTACTTTTTGAAAAACCTTGAATATTTTGAAATTGTATTTTAATTAAAATTAGGAATGGATCCAGCAGAATAATATTTTATCGATCGTATTACGAGATAGTCTTCATCAGCCTCAGTATGTAGAAAAGTTAGAGAAGATTCTTCGGTTTGTCATCAAAGAAAAAGCCCTCACTTTACAAGATCTTGACAACATTTGGGCAGCTCAGGTAAGGAATTAAACTACTGCCTTGAGCAGGATTGATCTTACTTTATAGCACCTCTTGACAATTTTAAATCAAATTTCATGCCGTTTGTTATGTGGAATAAATGTTATCAAATAAGGAAGAAGGTTAATGGATTTCGTGTAGAGGGGAGGGTCCTTCGTGAGTTTTTGCTGCTGGTGGTGTGCATTGGTATATACAAAAAGAAATGGAGGAGGAAATCTTGAAAGCTAAATTTAGACTGCTAGCTGGACTCAAGTCCAGGATCTCAGGCTGCCTTTTCAAAGGTGTTACAAGTTCAATGGACAGGACTAACTAGGCAGGAAGTAATAAATTCTGAAGCACAGATGAAAAAATGGTACAGAGGAAGAATTAATATTTTTTAAGCACCGTGTGATTCTAGATTCTCTAGCTCACCGGTGGACAGGATGGGGCAATTAAAGATAATGGTGAAGTAGTGTAAACCATTTAAAATGACTCTTTTGGCCTAGTTTTACTGTAAAGGACAAGGGAAATTTCTTTTATGGACAGTGCTTTAATTTCCATTGAGAACACAATACCATTTCCCATGAAGTCTTTAAGGTCTCATTGACACTGAAAAGTTAAGTTGACCCAGCTATGTTGCTAGGGGGTGTGAAAAATCCATACCACTGAGCAGTGTAGTTAGGCTGGCATAGCCCCCTGTGTAAACAGCACTAGTTCAAATGAAAAATTCCTTGAGGAGGTGGATTACCCACGCAGATGGGGGAACCTCTCTCACGAGCGTCGGTAGTGTCTACAATGAAGTGCTATGATGGTGCAGTTGCAGCAATGCATTTGTGCCACTGTAGCATTTAAGTGTAGACAAGAAGAAATTACTGGAGCAAATGAAGTGCAATAAATCTGAGAGCCAAATGAGTATTCTGATGCTTCCGAAGGAAATAGTGTGAAAAAGTGAATTCCAAACACCCAGTGTAGCCATAAAAGTAATGACTGTTCTTGAAATCCTGTAGCGTCACTAGTGTGCTCATCTTTGTTTCTTAAAAAAAAAAAAAAAAAAGACAAAAGGAAGAGTCCAACAGTTGCATTGAATCCTCACCTCGGTTCCAAGGAAACTGATTGAGTGTCTTGTTACAGCACTAGAATAAAAATACAGTGATAAGATCAAACCAGCACATGTTGTGGGGAACAGGGGAAATCATGCTGCTTTAACCTGTTGGGAGATCTAAAATATTATCTTTTTAGTATAACATTTTCAAGTATCTCATGAATTCCTGCAGACAAAATTAGTTCATATAGGTTTGGGAAGTAATACTGAAAGCAAATACTGATGCTCAGTGGCAACAGATTGAGTTTCAGGGAAGTGTCATGAGGGGAGGGAATTGGTGTTGGGACTCAATCTTATTTTCCTTCATTAATGATCTAGATGTGGGAACAAACAGCATATTACCTGGAAGAGTGGTTCTCAAACTTTTGTACTGGCAGCCCCTTTCACATACCAAGGCGCTGAGTGTGACCCCTCTCCTTATAAATTAAAAACATTTTTTTTAATATATTTAACACCATACTAAATGCTGGAGGCAAAGCAGGGTTTAGGTTGGAGGCTGACAGCTTGCGACCCTCTTCCCCCCCCCCCCCCCCCCCCCCCCCCGTAATAACCTCGCAACCCCCTGAGGGGTCCCAACCCCCAGTTTGAGAATCCCTTACCTAGAGGGTCACAGGGTTCATTGAGGTCTCCTTCCATTCCTTGATTCCCTCTCTCCCCCTTCTGTTTCAGGGGCTCCCTGCACCACCACCACCACCCTCTCCCTGTTGCCCTTCCTTCCCCTCCTTCTGCTGTGAGCCTGCCGATATCTCCTTTCTGCCACATGCCATGGGTTGTGTGCCCACATTCTTCTTCCCCGTGCTAGGAGCATTGTGTGGGCCCCCATGCTCCCTCCTCCCCCATTCTTTCTTCATTTTTTTGTCTGGAAATAAGTCATTCATGGTGTCAGTGTTTTAAACTGTATTGGGAGGATGGATTGGGAGGGAGGTGGTAGGGTTGAAGGTGTTAATGACTACCATCAACTGGTTCTTTGATCCACAGACAGAGAAATGTCCAGTTCATTTGTGTAAGGGCTCGCAGGCTTCCGCACTGAAAATTCAGAGATACTAAGTTGAGAGGTGTTGCTAGCACCACTGGAGACTGAGTAATCCCCTCTTCTGTGTTTGTAGTGTTATACTGTCCTTTGTGCTGTGTCCTTGTGTTCATAGGTGTCCATAATGTGAAAAGCACACATCATAAATAGTAACAAAAAGAATGAATGAGTTCAGAAATGGGCTGAAAATAACAAATTGAGATTGACTTGGAAAATAATCATAAACAGGTTCAGTGGGAGGGAGGAAGCTAAAAATCAGAAATGCCAAAAATAGGAGTTGGCATGATAGTGGATAAATTAGATATGAGTAGGAAAAAAGGCAAATGACACTTCGGACTGGTGATGATCACCTCTCTCTCCTTATGATGTTGGTTTAATGGCAATTAGAAGTTAGCATTTAAATGCATGTCTCATTAATACTAGAAAGACAACCAATTGTAGGGACTTCTTTGAAGTCCAGAGAAGAAACTGGAGGAATTGATTTAACAGAATTCAGATTTAAATTGTTCAGCAGGGGGACGCTAATTTCTAAAAAGATTGAAATGATTTAAATTTAAATTTTTGAATTCAAAGAGTGAAAAGTATGTTTAGATTTACTGAATCAGGAAAATTAAAATTACTGAACATTTGAAGTATTCAGCAGTATGACTGCCACAGTCATTTCCTTTTTTAAAATCTGGACCATAATATGAAAGTAAAAATCACTGCATAAAATTTAGAACAAATACAAAGTAGTAACACTGCGCACCATATAATTTTAAGATACTGAATTGAGTACTGCAAGAGGGGAAGTGGAAATACTGATGCAGAGTTTGCAAAGTAATAAGTTTCATTACTATTGATGCATTCATTTTTAATACTGAATGAGATTGATAGTATCTCTAAATTTTGTTTTCTAAGCTTTACAATTTACAATAATGGGTTAGTCTTGCAACTTTACATATTAATTATTTGAAATGTGTCTATTTAAAAAAATGCCATCTGAAATCATACTATTGGTTCATCTAGTCAGGAATCCTCATGTTTGATAGGCATAGAACCCAAATAAGGCATCTGTGTTAGCATTAAACCAGAAAAAAATTGGTTTCTACCTTCCCCCAAATCAAAATGTCAACAATTATCGGTTAAGTCTCTCTCTTCTCCCCCCTTCAATTTTAAAAAGTCTTTGTATGACACCTTACCATGGCTGTTTTCTGATGTTGAACAGCTGATCAATGAGTAGGTTCACCTTTACAGTGCTATCAGCCAGTTTTTAAGGAAGGCCTTCAGTTAGCCATTAAATATTCTCCCCTACCATCTCAGGAAGAGTTCAAGACACAATATAGAAATATTGTATTTAAAATCCATTTAGACACAGAACAAAGCATCATGATGAAACATGCATTGATGTGCGGGACAGCTTGTTTGTTAGAAATATTTTAATTTTAGTTCTTTGCAGCAATCGTTATCTTCTACATAATTGTGAAAAACCTTAAAATTTTTGACGTACAGGTTATTTTAAAACTCGGTCCCTCCGCTAAGAATTTCACCTGATTTTTTTAACTTAAACTAACAAAATAGAACCAGACAATCAGATGTCCGCAGTGTAAGATATCTAGTCAAAGTGTGTAATGCTCTGGTGGTGGGGTAGTAATCCTTCCTACCCATTTCAGGTAATCTTCTGACAAATTTGAAGCATTATATCTTACTATCTTTATCTTTGTGTAGGTAGTTACAAATGTTAATTTTGTTTCTGTGACAGGCAGGAAAACATGAAGCCATTGTTAAGAATGTACATGATCTCCTTGCAAAGTTGGCTTGGGATTTCTCTCCTGAACAACTTGATCACCTGTTTGATTGCTTTAAGGTAACACTGCATTTTTTTCAGCTGTTCTATTACTGTAAATACTGATTGCAGTGAACTTGCCTTTAATGTACTGTATCTAATAGATTAGTATTTTGATTATGGATAATCTGCTAAAAGTATTTTTATATATTCAAATTACCATAGTAGGACTCTTTAAATTGTCTATCATACTCTTTAGATAAATTTTGTGCAGTCTCCACAGACAGGGCACTTCCCGTTGCATGTAGAGATTAACATGGTTCTAACTTTTGTATATTGCTGTACAGTTTAGAGCACACTATGGGATATTTTCAGAGTATTCCTTCTGAAATAAAACACATTTAGACTATGGCGTAGTCTACACTAGAAAATTAGGCTGGTTTAACTACATTGGTCAGAGGTGTGAAAAAAGCACACCCCCTGGGTACATCTTTAAGCCAACCTAAGTCCCCATGTGGACAGCATTAGGTCAACAGAAGAATTCAGTTGATCTAGCTACCGCCTCTTGGGGAGGCAGATTACCTAGGCCAACAGGAGAAACTTTCCCGTTGACGTAGGTAGTGTCTACATTGAAGCTCTGCAGCAGTGCAGCTGAGCAGCTGTAGCATTTTAAGTGTAGACATACCCTACTTGTTTTATTGATAACCTGCTTATCTGGTTTTTTTCAGCTAATGCACCTTCATTGCAGCTTCAAGCTCAATACATTCAGTTTTATTCCTTGAGCACTATCATTTCATTCAGAAAGTAAATTTAAAAGTACAGCTATTTATAATTCCTTTTTTATAGTCCAGGGTCTTGTCTTCATTTGGGGGGAAAAACGGTATGTTCTTAACTCAGCTTAGTTAACTCGAGGTAATATCCTAGTGAAGATAAGGCAAGTTATACTACCTCTTTGAGTGCTTGCTCATGTCTATTCCGTATTAGCTGTGTGTGCTTGCCACATGTACCGGCGCTGGAAGTTTTTCCCTCTGCAGTTTCTGTAGGAACCTGCTCTGGAGTGGCACTTGCATGGTGCAGTATAAGGAGCGCCGCCGGCTGCCCCCACCCTCAGTTTCTTCTTGTTTCAGCGCCATCACTGGCAGCATCTGCAGGGCTGCCCTGAGGATTCAGGGGGCCTGCGGCAAAGCAATTTTGGGGGCCCCTTCCATAAAAAAAAAAGTTGCAATACTATAGAATACTATATTCTCGTGGGGGCCTGAGGCAAATTGCCCCATTTGCACCCTCCCCGCCCCTGGCAGCCCTGAACATCTGCTTTGGCTAGTGTTGCATTTTTCTGTTCTTGTGAACTTTGAAACCCTGTAATATAGTTGTATATAGTTAGCAGTTTCTTAATTACACTTAGTAGTAGTTCTCAACTCTGTTAGTCCCAAATGGGACTGGGATGGGGGATGCCCTGGTCCCCAGACATTAAGCCCTGCGATTGCTGCAAACGGCTTATGCCCATTAGCAATCCACATATCAGCTGCCTAAGGTGCTTAGGCAAAGGTCACACAAGTGACAAGTGCCGTATCTGCAAGTCCTTTAAAGCTAGAACAAAGAAGAAGCATGATAGCCATCTGAGAGTGCTCCTAATAGTTGGTATTCACTCTGGCACCAGAGCAGTGGTCCGACTCTGTACCGAGCCCCACGGCCTCTGTGCGCAGTGCTCTGTCAGCGCCATCCACAAGCCAGCCACTGGTCCCCCTCCATGGCTCCGGTCAAGAAGTCAAAGACTGGAAGGAGAAGATCTCCTACTTTCCGGAGAGCGGTACTGACACCCAAAGCTCTTTGAGCGGTTCAGGAGATCCTGATGCTCCCAGTGCAGCCCACACCAGCTCCTGTGGTACCCTGGTTTTGAGGAAAACCCACGATGGGACCTATGCATGTGTCCCCGCCTCAGCAGTACTGATCCCCATCAAGAGAGACGTCCTGCCAGCATTCGCCCACCCAAAGCCGCCATGCCTTAGGGTTAGAAAGGAAGGCTCAGTGGAGCCCTCTTTAGTACCCGCACCAGGGACACCGATTGAGGGACTCAAGGTATACCTCGCTGGTAAATTGGTGCAGACCCTCTGAGGCACACGACACCTGGCAAGAACTCTGGGTCTGGCCCCGATGGTCTCCAAGGGCCTGGTACCGATGAGACACCAGAAACCACCGATCATTGGCTGTCATCGCCTGTCTCCAAGAAGAAGGTCGCCCTAATCAGGACAGTCCTCCCAGCAGCTGGCTCGTAGTAGCTCTTGGTTCTGTTCGACGTCCCAGTGCAGGTTGAGTAGCGTGAGGTGGATCACTGGGTATTCAGTGCAGGTCTGCCGAATGCCATTGGTCCCCGAGAGCCTGACCAAGATAGTCTTATTGCAGAGGGGGACAGATAGGGAATGCTACTTTGCTCCCAGCCCTTCTGTGGCTGCAGCCCCACTCTCAGCCCCGGCTCTGCCCCCTGCCCCATACTTGCCTTCAGTGGCCCCAGCCTTGGCCCCTTTACCCCTGTCTGCAACGGGCCCCAAGCCACAGTCCATCTCCCAGCACCGTCTCCCCTGGAGGAGGGGGCAGGCATGATGTGAAAAGGGGGGACCGCTGCAGTAGAGGGATGCTCATTGCTATCACACTTGACCATTAAAAGATTCCTCAGGGGTACAGTAAATCTTCCACAACACTAACTCCCTACCCCCATGTGAGACCTAAACCTGGTATTGAAAGGACTGAACATGCACCCCTTCGAACCCCTGACTACCTATTCACTTACATATCTCTCAGTGAAAATGGCCTTCCTTGAACCCCAAAATTTCTTTTAATTCTCAAAAGAACTTTATTGTACAACAGTTATCACTGAAATTTGAGCTCTTAATGTCTCTTCTTTTATGATTGACAGTTTATTAAAAATAAGTGAGGAGGTTGTTTTCACAGTATTCTTTTGTAAGTGGACATCATAATGTATAAGACCGAACTTAAATATCTGGTGGTTTTCCATTTTGAATGAAATTCTTTGTTTACCAGGCAAGCTGGACAAATGCAAGCAAAAAACAACGGGAAAAATTACTTGAGTTAATCCGTCGTCTTGCTGAAGATGATAAAGATGGTGTGATGGCACACAAAGTATTGAATCTTCTGTGGAATTTGGCACATAGTGATGATGTACCTGTTGATATCATGGACCAGGCTCTTAGTGCCCACATTAAAATTTTAGATTACAGCTGTTCACAGGTAAGAAATTGATTGGGGTTTTATTAGGACGTAAGATCTATCATTCTGAGTCAGACCATGGTCTGTTTTGCCCAGTATCCTGTCTCTGACAATGGCCTGTACTGGAGCTTGAGGTGGGGTGTACAGAATAGGGTAGTTGTGAAGTGATCCACCCGGTCTTCCACTCCGCCTTCTGGTAGCCAAAGGTTTAGGGTCACCCGGAGTACAGAGTTATGTCCCTGACTGTCTTGGCTAATAGCCACTTGATGGACCTATCCTCCATGAACTTGTCCAGTTTTTTTTTCAACCCAGTTATAATTTTGGTCATTACAACATCCTGTGGCAATGAGTTCTACAGGTTATTTGTATACTGTGTGGAAAAAGTAGTTCCTCTTGTTTGTATTAAACCCTTTGCCTGTTAATTTTCATCCAGTGACCTCTGTTTTTTCTGTTGTGGGAAAAGGTAAATGACACTTCTCTATTCATTTTTCTATTCTATTCATAATTTTATAGACTCCTATCATATTCCCTGCCTTAGTTGTCTCTTTTGTAAGCTGAACAGCCCTATTATTTTTAGTTTCACCTTGTATGGAAGCCATTTCATATCCTTAATCATCTTTGTTGCCCTTCTCTGAACCATTTTGAGTTCTATTATATTCTTTGAGATGGGGCGACCAGAATTGTACACTGTATTCCAGGGGTGGGTGTACCATGGATTTATATAGTGGCATTATGATATTGTCTATTCCTAATAGTTCCTAACATTGTTAGCCTTTTTGACCATTGCTGCTCATTGAGTGGAAGTTACCACAATGACTCTAAGATCACTTTCTTGAGTGCTAATTGCAAATTTAGAGTCCATGATTGTATATGTGTAGTTGGGATTATTTTTTCCAATATACACTGTTTTTTGTACTTGGCAGATGAAATTCAATATTGCTATTTTGTTGCTCCGTCACACAGGTTTGTAAGATCCCTTTGTAACTCTGCGGTCTGCTTTGGAATTAACTATGCTGAATAATTTTATGTTGTCTGCAGACTTTGCCACTTACTGTTCTCCCCCTTTCCAGATCATTAATGAATATGTTGAACTGCTTGGGTCCCAGTACAGATTCTTGGGGGACCTTGCTGTTCACCTCTCAATTGTGAAAACTAACCATTTATTCCTACCCTTTGTTTCCTATATTTTAAACAGTTACTGATCCATGAGAGGAACTTGCCTCTTAACTCAGGGCTACTTAGTTTCTATAAAAGCTTTTGGTGAGGCACCTTGTCAAAGGCTTTCTGAAAATCCTAGTACAATGTATCGAATGGATCACTGTTATCCATATGCTCGTTGACGCCATCAAAGAATTTTAATAGATTGATGAGGCATGACTTTCTCAACAAATTTTTGTTTATCAATGTGTCTGATTATTCTGTTCCTTACTGTAGTTTCTTCCAATTTGTCTAGTACTGAAGTTCGGCTTATTGACCTTTAATTAGCAGGATCACCTCTGGAGCCTTTTAAAAAAAAAACTACATTAGCTACTTGCAGTTTTCTGGTAGGGAGACTGGTTTCAGCAATTATATACTGTAGTTCATAGTTCTGAAATTTCATATTTCAGTTCTTTTAGAACTCTTGGTTGGGTGAATACCATTTGGTCGTGGTGACTGGATAAATTTAATAGTATTATTTTGTTCTAAAACCTCTTTTACTGATACATCATTATGGGACAGTACTTCAGATATGTTGTCCAGAAAGAATAGCTCTGATGTGAGTATCTCCCCCACATCCTGTGCAGTGAAGACCAGTGCAGAGTTCATTTAGTTTCTCAGCCATGGCTCTTCTTCCTTGAGTGCTCTTTTAACACCTTTGATGTCTAGTGGCCCCACTGCCTGTCTGACAGGCTTCCTGCTTCAGTTGTACAGTAAAATCTCGGAGTTACAACCCAGTCAACCACACACCTCATTTGGAACTGGAGGTACGCAATCAGCAGCACCAGAGACACACACACAAACCCAAATACAGTACAGTGCTGTATTCAATGTAAACTGGTAAAAAATACAGGGAAAGTTCAAAAGAAAAAAAAAATTTTTTTTTGACAAGATAGGGAAATTGTTTCTGTGCTTGTTTCATTTAAATTAAGATGGTTAAGAGCAGCGTTTTTCTCTGCATAATAAAGTTTCAGAACTGTATTAAATCAATGTTCAGTTGCAAACTTGAAAAAACAACCATAATGTTCTGTACAGAATTACAAACAACCTCCATTCCCAAGGTGTTCATAATAGTTTCACTGTTTGTGTTTTCAGCAAGCTGCTGCCTGTATTCGTTCTTGGCTTGCCTTCTTATACTTCTACATATTTCTTGCCAGAGTTTGAGCCTTTCTACTTTCCTCCTTAGGACTGGACGTCCAAATTTTGAAGATGCCATTTTGCTTCTGATGACTTCAGTTACATTGCTGGTTAGCCATGGTGGCATTCTTTTGGTCTTCCTGCTGCAGTATGTCTCAAACTGGGATCGCCACTTGTGTAGAGAGAGCCCCTGGCAGGCCAGGCCGGTTTGTTTACCTGCCCCATCCTGCAGGACTGGCCGATTGTGGCTCCCACTGGCTGCAGTTCGCTGCTGCAGGCCAATGGGAGCTTCTGGAAGCAGCGTGGGCCGAGGGCCTGCAACAGCAAACCGCAGCCAGTGGGAGCCACGATTGGCTGGATCTGTGGACGGGGCAGGTAAACAAACTGGCCCGGCCCACCAGGGGCTTTCCCTACACAAGCAGCAACCTCAGTTTGACAGATGCTGGCCTACTGTCTTTTTGACTTGGGTATACGTTTAATCTGAACTTCTCTTACTGTGTGTTTAAGTAGTCTCCATGATGCTTGGAGGCATTGTACTCTTGTGACCTGTTCCTTTAGATGTCAGTCATCCTCATTCTTATGTAGTTCACCTTTTTAATGTTAAATGTTATGGTGGTGGGTTTTTTTGATAGTCCCCCTCTCTCCCCTACTAGGATGTTAAATTTAATTACATTATGGTCACCATTACCAAGTGGTTCAGCATCTCTTGGACCAGATCCTGTGAACCACTTAGGACTAAATCAGGAATTGCCCCTCTCCTTGTGAGTTCCAGGATAGCTGCTTCAAGAAGGAGTCATTAATGGTGTCTAGAAATTCTGTCTCTGCATAATGCCTTGCAGTGACATTCACCCAGTCAATATGAGGATAGTTGTAGTCATCCGTTACTGTTGCGTTCTCTGTTTTTGTGGCCTGTCTAACCTCCAATAGCATTTTACAGTTACTGTCACCATCCTGGTCAAGTGGTTGGTAGTATATTCCTACTGCTATACTTTATTATTCAAGGATGGAATGTCTATCCATATATCATAAGCATAAATCCCAATTCTGAACCTTACCATCCAAAATGTGGGTGCCTAGCATAAACCCTCCAAGCTTAATTACCAGCTTGGATCTTATAGCCTGCCACCAACCAGGAATTCCAGTGCCTGGTACACTCTGGTCCCCCCAAAACTTTCCCTGGGGACCCCAAGAACCCAAATCCCTTGGATTCTTAAAACAAGGAGAAATAAACCATTCCCCCCTGAGAAATAAACCACTTCCATCCCTCCTTTTACCCCTCCAGGCTTTCCTCGCCAGGCTACCCTGAGAGATTACGTATCCCAAACTCTTTGAATCTAATCCCTTCCCCAGAGGGCAAACAGATTCAAGGAAAACAGAGAGAGATTCTACCTCTCCGCCCTCCCATCTTCCCCTCACCAGTCCTAGTGAGTTATCCCAATTCCCTGGGATAAAACAGGAAACAAGAAAGAAATCCAAGAGGTTCTTAAAAAGAAAACTTATATAAAAAAGAAAGAAAAAGACATAAAAACTGTTCTCTGTATCAGTGTGACAATATCGGGTCAATTTTTAAAAGAATTAAATTAATAAACAGCTTATTGAAAAAGATATCCAATTTTAAACATTCTCAGCAAACTACCACATGTAAATACAAAAACATATAAAAACCTATTGTCTTTCTACTTATGTACTTACACTTGGAACAGAAGATTAGAAACTTGAAGATAAGAAAAGATCCCTCTCATAGCTGAGAGACAGACAAAGACACAGACCCAAAAAAATCTGGTTTCCTGATTGGTCCTCTGGTCAGGTGTTTGGTTCCCTTTGTTAACCCTTTATAGGTGAAAGAAACATTAACCCTTAGCTATCTGTTTATGACACCATAGAAATTCTGTGCTACAGTTTGATTCATGTAAGATTTTCACCTTATTTAGCTCTGCTTTTTTAACATATAAGTGCCATTAATATTGTAAAATTATCCAGTTATATTCTTTTCATTAAAATTAGGAGGACATGGTGTGATAGCACAAAATGCTGTCATGCACAAGATCAGTTTCCTGGTACATCCTCAAAGCACTCTTCAAGCAGATTTTAGTGTGACATTTTTTTGAAGGTGACATGTTTTGGGGTTTAAAAAGAGGGTGTTGGTTGTATTGATTTTGTCTCTACCTCAATGCAACAAATGGTGTCCGGAGGCATGGTGTAATGGCATGGGGGTGACCCACACCTACCCCCTGCAATCAGGCATGGTTCCACAATTTCCCTTCAACTGGGGTATAAACAAGTCCAAGTATGCCTTGTTATTAAAGGGTATTAAAAAGCACCCTCTTCAATCTCTCATTTATTTAATAGAAAAAAGACAATATGAATACATAAATGAAAGTCATCTGCTCCACTAGAAACTCTGCTCCTCTGGGGTAATCAGTCTTAAGTGCTCTGTAGCTAGACACAGTCAGGCTGAATACCCTGCCTGGAGCTTAGGCCTTTGCCAGGTGTTCAGTCGGATACTACTTTTTCCCCAACAGTGAGTCACTCTTTGAGCAAGTCCATAGTAGCTCTCTGGAAAGGTCCATGCCCAGTTCATTCTCCGGGGCTGCTCAGGTCCCTTGCCTGGGAACAGTTTCTGTCTAGCGCTGCTCCTCTTTGAGCCTCTGCTCACCAGGGAGGCATCGCTGGAAGTAGTTTCCTAACTAGCTGTCGTGAGGATTGTCTCTCTTCTGAGCTTTCTGTGTTCTGGGGCTCTTGACTGAGCTCTCATAAGCCTTTATTAGGCCCAAATGTTCCTTAACTAGTTAACTGCTTCACAGCCCTCTGGGTTGGTTCATTCTTTTTAAGGGAGCCTGTCATAAGTAGGCTGAGTGCCTGACCTGCTCAGGGCTCAGTTACCCTATGACACATGGCAACATGAGGGCTGTCACTTTGGGAGTAAGAGGTGATCCCCAACTGAGTTTGGGGGGGGAAGGCATTTCCCCTGATCAATTTTAAATTTATTCCCTTAGTTTCATGGCTAATCCTTGACTCTTTATTGGAAGATACAGGAGATAAATGGGAAGCACCTAATGGACCATTTATTCTTAATATTTTCTAAACTAAATGAGAGATTTTAAAATCTGAAGTTTTTTACGTGTCTCTATAATTTCATTGCTTTTCTCTGGGTCTTCTGTATTGCTATATCATTTGTGAGATGAGTTAGTCAGAATTGAATATAATCATTTAAAAGGGTAATATTAATTTGACACATTTTCAGTATTATTCTCTATCCTTTTCTTAATATTACTTGTACCAAAGTATGTCATACTGTATAGTCAGTATTTGGAAGTTGCTAGTCCTTCCATGTGCAATGGCACTTAAGAATATTATTAGCACAGTCTTTGGTTTCTTCTCTTTTCAGGAAAAGATACTGAAACACTTGTTCTTTGGCCTAGTGAGGCCAAGCTTCTAAGCATGATTACCAAAATCAGCGCTAGTTCAGATGCATTATTAACATCTGGTAGTTTTTATAGTGTACTATCATAGCTTTCCTACTCAGATTTGAACCTTAGCGTTCATAACCTGAGAAGCTAGCATGAACCCCTCTAAGCTTAATTATCAGCTTAGATCTGATCTCGCTGCCACCAGCCAAAATTCCAGGGTTTTGGCTCCCTCTGGTCTCCCCAAACTTCCATGGGACCCCAAGACTCAGAGGCTCGAGTCTCACAAACAAAGGAAATAAACCATCCCCCCACCTCTCTCCCACCCAGAATTTCCTCTCTGGACTAACCTGAGTAGTGTCTGATGGACCTATCTTGTAATCACAATACAAGAAGCATGTCCTCCTCTCTTCCACAGAGACAAACCCCAAAGACAAGAAAACAGAAAGATCTATCTCTCTTCCCCTGTAGCTTCTTCCCGCCTGGGACACTAGGACAGTTAAACACGAGAGCAGTTTCCCCTCCCCCCTGTCTTCCTTTCTCCCACCAACTTTCCTGGTGGTCACTAGAAAAAAAAATCAACAGGTCTTAAAAAGCAAAACTTTAATAAAAAAAGAAAGAATAGAATAACAGTCTTCTGTTAATCTAGATGGTTAAGATACAGGGCGTTCAACTTATAGAAAATGAATAAACAATAGAAAAGGGTAAACAGCCTTACCCAAAAACAATACAATTAAAGTACTTATATCAAATATGGCACAAGAGACTCCACCAGCCAGATAAACAGATGCAAATACAGCAAAACAATTTAAAAGACTACACTTGCTAACTTTATACTTACAACTGGGAAACAGAAGATTAGAAGGACTGGAAATAGACCCTCTCATCGCTGAGAGAGCACAGAACAGACAAAGACCCAAACATTCCCTCCCTCAAGCTTTGAAAAATCCGGTTTCCTGATTGGTCCTCTTGTCAGGTGTGTGGTTCTCTTTGTTAACCCTTTACAGGTAAAAGAAACATTAACCCTTAGCTATCAGCGCTAGTTCAGATGCATTATTAGCATCTGGTAGTTTTTATAGTGTACTCAAATCCTGCCACTAGTTTGATTCAGGGCAGACTGCGGGCAGGTTTATGGAGATGCAAAGGGGAAAGGACAAATTTTTAGAATTCATGGACCTAATACGTAGAATGAACAAATTGCAAATTATGGATCTTTTACACCATTGAAGTCTTCTGCTGATGCCGTCAGCCACTTGGGCTTCCCCCTTGTGATTCTGAAATTTCAGAGCTCAATAAAATTATTCTGATAATTCAGTTACTTGTTTGTTCTATGTTTATGCATGCACATGGATGGAAAAATAAAAATGGATAAAGCAGCTTTAATTTGGATTTTTGATGTATACCAAACTGTGAAAACTTGCTTTTTAAGGATCGGGATACTCAGAAGATCCAGTGGATAGATCGTTTTATAGAAGAGCTTCGCACAAATGACAAATGGGTCATTCCTGCACTGAAACAAATTAGAGAAATTTGTAGTTTGTTTGGTGAAGCACCACAGAACTTGAGGTAAGGAAGTAATGTGAATGGGGTAGAATTATGGACAACGTTAATAGTTTTTTTATAAAACAAGATAGGTAATACATTTTATATTAAGTTGAAGCTTGGTTTTTTGCTGTTAAAGTGCATGTTAATGTGTGCATGTGTGCCTGTATAAACCTTTTAAAAATTCCTGGATTTAAGCATGTGGGCGCAAGAATAAATCATTGTTGACTACTTCGTTACTTCAGGTGTATATAGACTGTTAAACTGAGATGTTATAATCTCTTAATTTCTCTCTCATTTAATATGATTGGAAGAAGGATGGTGTTATGGTTATGTCGCAGGAAATTTCTACCTGTGACATAGGCTTCCTGTGTAACCTTGAACAAGCCAGTTCATATCTCTGAGTTTTCATTCTTCAGCTGTTAAATGGGGATGATACTTCCCTTTCTCATGGTGATAATGAAAATATAAATTGATAGTTTTTTCCTTTCTGAGGATAAAGACGATATAATTACCTAATTTAGAAACACACAGCTCAATTACTTTAGGAATTTTTGTTTATGCAAAATGAGGTATTCGAGGGAATTCTTGACTTTTTAATAAGTCGTCTAAGAAAAGCAAATTGGAGATTACCCAGAAATGTCCATTAGTTAAAATTCTCTAGTTGTAACAAATTGGTTCTTTGCTTTGCTTTTTTCTATTTTATCATGTTTTTCTGGAATAAAAGAAAGTGAAAGTTTAGCCAAAATTGTTTTTATATATTAACTGTTAATCTGTTGAAATTAACAAGCTTAGTTTCAGTTACTACGTGTCCTCATTACAAAAATCTGACCCCTCAAAACTGAGAATTTCAATACTTGTGCTGAAGTTTCTGCAAACTCCAAAGTTTGTGCTTGTGTATGCATGTTCCACTGTTTGTTTATTTCTTTTACCTGAATAGTTCTGTGAGCAGACAGAGTATTCAGTGTTTCAGTACCCTGTCTGCTTACAGGAATGGATAAAATGAAAAAATTGAGGGATGATGTACATATTTGCAACAGATGATAGGATTACTTTTTTTTTTTTGTTGATGGGTTGTCATCTTATGGAATTGTGGTAATATTGCATTCCTGGTTTTGGAAAGTTACTCTTATCCTTCTGCATTGGGTAATGTTTTAAAACTTTATATGACAATTTAAACCTTAAAACTATCAATTTACACAATGTTTTACACGTCCTAGCATTTTTTTTTGAAGGTCAAAAAGATGTCAGGTCTGTTGAGATTTTTTTTTCCATGCCTTGAAGTGTTCAGTAAAATTTCATGTGGAATCATGTCCAATCAGGGAATACAACCAGTCTAGTTTGTTGGCGTACTGTTTTAATTAGATGCTTTCTGTCAGATATTCAGTTCTTAAAGTGAAGCTCACTCCTCCAGTTCCTTAGTTTTGAAGGAAATCTCAATATTGCAACATAAGATATTCTTCTTTAAATTCTCAGTGTAGAATTTGAAGAAGTATAAGACACTCAAAGCAAGATTTCTCTTCATGGTACTGAGCACCTGGAGCCCATGAGTTAGAGATTTCTTCTGTGTAGAGCAGGGATCAGCAACCTTTCAGAAGTGGTGTGTTGAGTCTTCATTTTGCACTCTCATTTAAGGTTTCGCGTGCCAGTAATACATGTTAATGTTTGTAGAAGGTCTCTTTCTATAAGTTTATAATATATAACTAAACTATTGTTGTATGTAAAGTAAATAAGGTTTTTAAAATGTTGAAGAAGCTTCTTTTAAAATTTAAATTAAAATGCAGAGCTCCCCAGGGCAGTGGCCAGGACCTGGGCAGTGTGAATGCCACTGAAAATCGGCACGCGTGCCATAGGTTGCCTACCTCTGGTGTAGAGGAAGGTTTATTAGTCAGAATTAATTTATTAAACTTCTGTCTTTTGAGAAGTGACTGTCAGCTAATCTGCATAAACTGTTAAGGAACCTTTTTTAGCCCAGTACCAGTGCTGTTCAGTTAACTGGTTTCCCAATAAAAATCATTTTGAAATAGTGAATGCTTTTTCAGTTCTTTAGGTCTTCTGGGTTCTGATGACTCTTGACATTGAAGCTATTGGAAGTTTGTAACCATGAATTTGTGTTGACTAAAATGTTTGACTACACTCGTGGTTCAGTCTTAAAAATATTCAAGAGACCAAATAACTGAACTTAGCCACATTTACTGTCTAAAGACAAACCAGTACAGCTATAGAGATCTTGGATATAGATATATAAAATATCCTTTTGCGAAGCAATTCTGATCTCACAGCATGTTCATCTTGCACAGAAGTTGTTTCAAAAATAAGCATTTCAGCTAGTATATACAGTGATTTTACGAGTTAAAACTATTTACGTGTCACTAAAATCCAGCCCACCAGTTTGTAACAAGTTCCGTAACTTTTTGTTCTATACTTCTAAAATTTCTATTTTGGATACTACATTCCAAACTAGTTGCCTGTTAAGGTACCTATTGGAGGACATAGAACTAATCTATTTTGCATTTTGGCAGATCTTGTATTTGCTACTGCTAAAGCTGACTTCAGCTTTGCAAAGTACTGTGGGATATACTTAGCATGAGTGAACAAGAGTAAGCATAATACCATTCACATAGAAAGCTTTGTGCTAACATTTATATAATATAATGTGTAATAGATATTAATATGATGTGCAATATATATAACATATTTACTCTAGTATTTGTGTATTAATTACAGCCAGACTCAACGAAGTCCCCATGTGTTTTACCGCCATGACTTAATCAATCAACTTCAGCACAATCACGCCCTAGTTACTTTGGTTGCAGAAAATCTTTCTGCGTATATGGAAAGCATGAGACAGTATGCTAAAGGTAAGTTATATTTTTGCTTCTTAGGTCAAGTGTTTCATAATTCCAATTGAAAATCGATGGTTAGAGCAAAGTATTGCTAGTGGGGCGGGGGGAAGTGTTTATTTCACTTTCACAGGTTGTTAGATGTTGGAGGCCTACATACGTGTATCAAGCCAAAACAAATAATAAAATTTAGATTTTAAGATTACTTTTCGTAAATATAAAAAACCAAATGCGTTTTGTAGTAAAACTTGGAAAGTGGCAGTCCCATTGCTCGTATTTACTTTCAAGTTGAAGATAACCCTTTTATGCCCTGCTTAATTTATGGTAGGATTTTTATGGAAAACGTTAAATTCTGCCCCACTTGTAGCTTTGTGTAAATCTCATAATTCATTATCACAGAGGGAGTTTGTAGTAACCCCTACATTTAGGGTGCATAACAATTTCCATTATAAAATATTCTTATTCTTTTTTGTTTTGAGAAGCTCTAACACCTCTGTTGTTCACAGCAAGCATTTGAAATTTGGCAGGGAGAAAGCCCTGAGGCCAGAGAAGTGAAATTTATTAGTTACATGAAATTCTGTTCATATTTAGCTGTTAGAAACTTCTGAAAAAACCTCCTTTTCTGTGTCAGTATGCCAAAATAATAATGAATATGAACATATTCCACTCTCAAGCCAATCCCCTGCAGATTATTCTGCACTGTGAATCCCAAGAGCAGGCAACCTAGTCACTGCTGTACAATTGTAGCAGGGATGAGAAGGTGAAGAAGAAAGATAGGCCAGGTCTTCTCAACGCTCCCCAGCTTGCCCTGTATTCAAGACATGGAACTGGGGCACATCCTCCACCTTGTTGGCACCATGTTGGACAGGAACTCTCCCCCCACAGAGGGTGAAATGGGGAAGGAGATCTGAGCTAGGTGCCCTGCTTACCCAACATATGGGCCCAGTCACCCATTTCGACCCCAGGATTTAACAGCCTGTGAGCTTAATGTAACTAGCTGTGTTGCTCAAGTAGTAGATGCCTGCTGCAGTGTTGAGTTCAGGATTCAAACTTTACTGATGATACATGATGGGGAAAGGAGGTGGCTATTACAGCTGCACATCAGAATTTGTTTCCTTTTATATAACCTCACCTTCTGCCCCCCCTCCCCCGAGAAATTCACGTTTAAAAAAACTGTTAAAAGGTTACTTATGTTGCACAGACAGCCTTAATTCAGGCATTTCCCAAGTCTTCAGTGTTTGATTTTGTAACCTAAAGATCTTGGATAGCTCTTGGAGTTGTGCTACTAAGATTTACTTCAGCTTATTTTCACAAGGTCTTGAGAGCAACCTTTATTTAAGAGACATGGAGATTGCACAGTCAGATTTTTCTTCTTCTGGTGTTGCCTATTTTAAGTGATCACATTTATTATAGTGCTGCAGTAGTTAATGTAGAGATGGCACTTCCATTCTAACAGCTTATTTTCGATTGTTTGTAACTTTATCAATTTACTGTATGTGCTGACATAACTCAGGCTTTGTCTTGTCTAGAAAAGTGGAGTGGGATATGTGCTAGTCTTTGCACATAAATCTTTATAAAAGTGGGTGTGGCATTTTTAAAGTTACCTGAATATTCAGGTTGAGGAGAATGAAATATATATATATTGGATAACTGAAATTTAGGAT
Organism: Chelonoidis abingdonii; assembly: GCF_003597395.2. Lineage (NCBI taxonomy): Eukaryota > Metazoa > Chordata > Testudines > Testudinidae > Chelonoidis > Chelonoidis abingdonii. Next base: position 214,288,086 of record NC_133769.1, on the reverse strand, counting down.
AATATGTAATCCTACATGAGGACAAACTATGTAAAATCCATTATTTTCCAGCAAGGAAAAGATAAGAATGTTGAAAACATACCATTCTCAGGATGTCCAATGTGTTAGTTTCTTAACTTCAAACTTCCACTGGAGGAATGTACTGAATCTTCACAAATGCAGATGTTTGACAGATTATACTTGTCTAGAACTAAGAGGAGGAATGGAGAAAAGTACCATTACATTTATTTCACAGGAAGTTAATATTTTATGTGAATAGCTTAGCTCTCTTAAAATGAACATTGTCCAAAGTTGTTCTACTGGAAAAATAACACATTTTTTCCTTTTCAGCTTATTGGTACAAAGGTTCACAGAAGTAGAATACTTACTGGGTAACAAATGTTCCAGATATGTAAATCTTGTATATGTTCATCCCAGGATACATATATTTAAAATAATAGTAAAAGTTGCAATTAATGAAGCTTGAAATTAGGGGTCAGGCCATTCTGAATAGGGCTGACTTGTCAGATTTTTTTTTTAAAAAGCCAAGTTGACCTCTTTCAGTAATTGGATAAGGAGACCTCCAAAGACTGTTCATGTTGTTTTTTTTTCTTAGAACACGTTCCATGCACCAAACGTAAGCCACCAATTTGTATTGAAGTTCTGTTTGATTCCCCCCCTCAATTTTTATTTGTTTTATATCATTGATGGTGCTGACAGCAATGCCTATAGTTAAGGTTGTCTAATACTTGCCCGTATAGGGCCGTTTCCAGTTCCAGTTCCATATAACTTTGCCAAACTTCAGCTATTTACGCTGAATTTTTTTATGCCTGGTGTCTTCCTTGGGCTGAACATTTTTTGGGAAGTTTCAACAAAAACAGTTCAGCCATTTCTGAGAATGAAGTTGGGGAGAAATTGTTTTCCTTATATTAAATGGGAAGCTCTAGGGCCTCCGTGGTTTGGAGCAGGGACTTGGAATTTGGCAAGAGTGTTCTTTTTTTACTTTCCCTATGAAAATCCACCCAAATTTGGCCAGGTTGCAAACCTCTGAAAATCATTGTCTGCCCAGGCTCAGTGGAGGTTTGTTAGAAGAAGGGAGACTCTCTTCTGTGTCTTCAGAGTTCCCCTGCTGGCACCCAGGCATCATGGAAGAGGTAACAGCCTAGCTTGAATTCAGGGTAGGGGGAGGGAAGACACTGGGTTAAATAGGAGGATGGGGGTTGAGGCGACAGAGATATTCTATTGGCTATGCTGGAAAGAAGAATGAGGCAGAAAGGTCTGTAACCACTGGAAGAACACTTCATTCCACAATCTGGAATTGAATCTGGAATTTGTCTCTCTGCATTCCTCTGGTCTATCAAATAGGAGTTAATCTCCCTGGGGAAGTATTCAGGATGGGTACATGTTGTCTTTAGTAAAAGGAATGGGAGAAGCAGATGATAAAATTTTTTTTAATGTTGAAATGGATATTAAAATCAGGATAATAGGTCAAAGTGGAGGAAACAAGTTGTGGTACTTTTAGGCTGTGTGCATTCAACTCCATGTCTAGTTGGCAACCGGTTTCAAGCGGAGTACCCCAAGGGTCGGTCCTGGGGCTGGTTTTGTTCAATATCTTCATTAATGATCTGGAGCAGGGGTAGGCAACCGATAGCACGTGCGCCGAAGGCGGCACACAAGCTGATTTTCAGTGTCACTCACACTGCCCGGGTCCTGGCCACCGGTCTGGGAGGCTCTGCATTTTAATTTAATTTTAAATGAAGCTGCTTAAATGTTTTAAAAACCTTATTTACTTTACTTACAACAATAGTTTAGTTATATATTACAGACTCATAGAAAGAGACCTTCTGAAAGAGTTAAAATGTATTACTGGCATGCGAAACTTTACATTAGAGTGAATAAATGAACACTTGGCACACCACGTCTGAAACGTTGCTGACCCCTGATCTGGAGGATGGCGTGGACTGCGCTCTCGGCAAGTTTGCAGATGACACTAAACTGGGACGAGTGGTAGATATGCTAGAGGGTAGGGATAGGGTACAGAGGGACCTGGACAAAGTAGAGGATTGGGCCAAAAGAAACTTGATGAGGTTCAACAAGGACAAGTGCAGAGTCCTGCACTTAGGACAGAAGAATCCCATTCACTC